>NW_027468718.1:16179548-16329548 GCF_046254945.1 Alosa pseudoharengus | reverse complement strand
CTAGCCCATATCTCAATACTGTAATATGACTTAATATGACCTTATTGTATCAGTTATTAGATTGTTTGGCAAAGGCCAACGCCTTGTTGTACTCTCCTGTACACAACATCTGGGTGGGGAGCCTTTGGTTGAAACATAAGCAGCAGACTAATCAATACAAACCGCTCATAGTAATAGAATAAAGTTCCTGTGGCCGTGTTTGTCTGAACTCTGAAAGGGTCGGGTCACACTGTGTACCAATACTAAGCCACCTAGCAGATTTTGTCAATATGTTGCCTCCACATCAAGTTATTAAGTGCATTTGTTGTGTGAATGGCTCCAATATGCATTGATTTGAACATTGATTGCGACAAATTCAACTGCATTTTCAAATATGCCAAAAACTTCCAAATACTTTCCTAAAGAAAACTCCGCAATATGGATACCAACCGACACCTTAAACACAGACCATGTGCAATTCCAGGGTGTTGATAGTCATTGAGAGTTCAGACTAACTCAAAATAGAAAACTGAGAATCAGCATTTCTTACTTTGCTTCTGAAACTGCATGAAGTTTATCTATATTTTTTAAAACAACGTTGTGGAATATAATCATGAAATAAATGCAGATGTCTCTATATATGAAGGAACACTAATGGTAGACACTGACACCATTCCCTATGCACTACAGTATCCTATACACACTCCCTCTGCCTCTCTGTTATGCTTCTAAAAATACAAGCCCTGGAAAGGATATGGTAAGACTTTCATCCAGAAGGCCCTGCCGCGGAGGTAACAGTCCTGTGACTTCATTAGTGCCATGCAGCTAAGGCCGTAATTGCAGTGGGAAAGTAATCAGGAACCTCATGCTTTGCTACCTCTAATCACACGAAGAATGGGGGAGATGATGGTTTCATTAAAGTGGGGGAGAATGTGCTCCTTTTGACATGGCAGTCACCATCCCTTCAGCCAAGTCATAGACCATCAGGACAGGGGTTGTTGATGCCATTTTGGTGACCAAAACAACTAAAAGCCAATCTGCATTTAAATAAAATATTTGGCTTCAATGTGGATGTTTTCTTGTGGATCCTAAATGTGGATTTCTCTCTCTCTCTCTCTCTCTCTCTCGCTCTCTCTCTCTCTGTGTGTGTGTGTGTGTGTGTGTGTGTGTGTGTGAGAGAGAGAGAGAGAGAGAGAGAGAGACTTTTAATCAACAGTATAGACTCAAAAACATGGTGTTTTCTTTATAACACGTCTAACTCCAACAGTGACCTCCATGGATATTTGGTTCAATGTCAATGCTTAGCAGCTAAGATCTCTCAGCATCAGTCCTTTAAAACTTTCCAACAGTAGTTGATAACATAAGAATGCAGACAATGTGTAGCAATAGGGAAAGGTAGATCTGGACTGATGCGTGTGCCGTCAGGCCCACAAAAAAGAATAGCAGTTATGGGACAAAAGTAGCCTAATGCGGTACAATGCAGTTTCATGCCCAAAAAACTGCATTCATGTATATGAACTGCAAATAATTCCTCAAAAAACTGTAGTTTTGACACTTGAAAAACTGCAGTTATTTTTGCAATGGGGATTTCACTGTATTGCCCCACGGAGTGCTATACTTCTTGAAGTTCCGATTCCTGCTGCAGCTTGTTATATTTTCCTTAAGGTCCTGACTACATTCGTGCTGATAGCTACATCACAAATATGTTGTGGCGAGACACCATACCAACAAGGACGAGGCCGAGCTTAACCAAGCTGTCTTAATTTGGTGATGATACCGTGTGGAACGCGAGTTATGAGGGGGAGCCAAAACGAAATTATGTTTCATGGTGTTTCGTGCGGTGTCAGCAAGGCAAATTCGCTATGATCTACTACACCGCAGTGCCAATGAAGACAGAAGCACCACCGAGGACCACATCAACTTGACACTCTAAGCGCTCGTCCACACCGAGTTACATTTTTCAAAATATGGGCCCAATGCTTCCTTTAATTATCAACAGACAGCCTGTTGAAAAAATCTCGAGGCAGTGTCAATTGGGCTCGTATTGGGATCTTTACAAATAATAACCTATATCCTCTTCACTACGCAGACACTTCTTTACCAGCTGAGATAGTGAAAAGAAACGAGTCTGTAACTGTAGAGCAAGGGAGACAATGGTGCACAATTGCTCCATATTTGATACTCTGCAGATATTTGGAAAGTGGGCTTCAAATCAACAATACGGCGTTTTGTCTCAGCATCGCCGGTCTCTTTCCCCCCAAAATCATAAACACATTAGGCAATAAATAGTGCGTCGAAACGCCGGTGTGCTTCATGTGAATATATTTTTTTACCTCGCCGGGTATGAGAGGGAACTGATTCAAGAAAAACCTCACAGAAACATATACTGATCAGCCTGGTAAATCGACAAGTGTTGCAGGGGGGAAATGCTGCTGCAGCATCCCTGGCATAAAAACAGTTCAACGGGGAGCACTAAGAGACATGGGAAAGCGTGCGGCGAACTGAAAAGCAACAGCACCTCACTGTTGCTAGAATTAACAGTGAATATAAACTCAAACACACGGGTCAACAAATGAGAAAGTTGGAGATCCTACGGTAGGCTATGAGCCCGAATGCATCAGCTTCGGCGTTCAAGGCTTTGCCCTGGCGGCTGGCTTGGTGGTCGCGGTAGCCTAGTATAGGATAAGTTATTCCCCCGCACTCCGACATATATACTTGCTGCACAAATATGATTGCAGATCTATCACTATCACAGTAAACAATGCAAAACAGCGCAGTCACCGAGAAACACTCAAGTACACATTGGGCTTACCACTTGGGTTCTTGTTTTTCTTAAGACTCTTGCCACAAAGACACTGCAGCATATGCGTTCCTTTGCTGAAAATGTTCCAAAGAAACCACATTGATTTGGGCGAAGAGCAATCCAGCAGCTTATACACCCTGATATAGAAGAGATCCTTGCGGTTGCATAATAACACAAATGGATCGGTTTTCCAGGACAGGGCGACCAATTGTATCATAGAAAAATATGTGTTATCCAAGTCTTCTACGTTTTCATTAACGTGGTAAAATAGTTCTTCTTCTTCGCAATAAATGTTACAATTTGTATAAAGAATGCCTTCTCAAGTAGTCAGTAATAAAAAATAGACTCTATAAATTGCATGTGTAGCACAGGGCAAGACTTGCAGTCCGTAAACAAACAGTACTAACGTGAAAGCAGTAAAACACGGAGGATCTCCAAGCCCAAAACCATTGCCTATTAGTTCAGCACTCAGAGGAAGGGTGGATCTGCACAGCATCCAAAGACAGGAGAGGATGCATCCTATGCAAAGACTGCAATGATAGCCCAAACAAAACACATTGCCAAATGTACTGAGTTCACTTGGTGGTCTTCTTGAAACCAGCTGTTTGCCGAGGTCAATTTCCGATCAACACAGTTTTCATTTTTTTTACAAAGCCCCGTTCGACAAACCAGATTTATTTGGTGTCCTCTTTTGTCAGATTTGTTCTCTTTAAGAGCTTTACGAATGCATCACTGACATTCCGCTCCTCCAAAAAAGTCTGGTGTGTCCGCAAAATAATTGCACGTATTCCACCTCGCCTTAGATCTCAGTGCTGTAAATGTACGAGGAGGAGGGGTTGAATTGAAAGATTGGCTTTCCATTACGTAAACACGTGGTTTGAGCACCGTCATATCACGGAGGCTCGTGGCTTTCGGTGGAGGAACAGGGAGATGGTCTAACGCGTGTGTAGTGACAGGATAGACCAGAGGAGAAGCCCTGGGTTCATTCAAAAACCTCTCTTTGTCTATGCTGCTGGACATGTGTGTGAACGTGTTAAACGTAGCACATATTGCGTTACTGTCAGCACCAACGACACCAAGCCAGCAGAAGGAAGTGATACTTGTATTCCATTAATGTCGACAGCCACTGTATTATTTCACACAATAAATATTCAACAAGTTAATGATGTGAACAGGTTTCTCCCTTCTCTGATGATACAACGTTCATCCTTGCCAGTTAATATTTCAGTGATGAAGTTTTGGGGTTGTGAAAAGTACTTGCTCAAGGGCAGAACTGTAGGACGTGTCCATTATTTACAATTGACAGCAGGCGACGTCTCTATACAGTCCAACAGTTCAAATGACCTGACATGATAGTGGTTGTTTACAATATAGTCCTATTTCTTTTATTCTATATTCTATTTTTTTTTATCTTATTTTATTTATTCCAATTTATATTTAGTTTTCAGTTTTTACACTGAATGGCAGTCGCATGCATTAAACAAATGTGGGCCTATACATCCTTTTAAGTTGTAATGCTCATATGTTGCTTGTCAGAGAGACAATGTGGGTTAAACAGTAGTTTCAATAAGTGAATCTCCAAATTGTAGTCATATGATAATAAAAAATAGTTCTAATTTTTTGAGAATTATGTAAACTTTGTAAGCATTTTTTGTAAGCATTCTGGACCTTTTGCTAAATTGCTATGTAATTGATTTTCCTCTCCTTATTGCTTGCAGCATGTTGATGCAGACTCAACAAAACTTTGTGTCAAAGTTTAGTGTTCATTCTCATACCTCTATCATTCTATTTCTTATATAACTGAATAGGTTTAAAAAGTTACAAATTATCACACAGATTTTTAAAAACAGAGATTCTCTTAACCGTAACATTTTAACAAAGGAACATTATTACCCTGTAACAATACACGTGTGTGCCATGCAGAGGATTTATTACCAGTGTGTAACAGCACATTGACAGAACCACAAGCCTACTCATGATATTGTAACAGCAAACTGACAGAACAACAAGTCTAGTCATGATATTGTAACAGCAAACTGACAGAACCACAAGCCTAGTCATGATATTGTAACATTAAACTGACAGAACCACAAGCCTAGTCATGATATTGTAACAGCAAACTGACAGAACCACAAGCCTAGTCATGACATTGTAACAGCACATTGACAGAACCACAAGCCTAGTCATGATATTGTAACAGCACATTGACAGAACCACAAGCCTAGTCGTGATATTGTAACAGCAAACTGACAGCACCACAAGCCTAGACATAATATCGTAGCACATTGACAGAACCACAAGCCTAGTCATGATATTTCCTGTAAACTGTAGCTTTCAATCATTATCAATACACTAAATATGATGTAAAGATACATGTAACAATAGCCTATGCTAAACATGTCACATAACGCCATGGTTATTGTTTTAGGGCAGTGCAGCAAATGTGAACAACACACTTTATTCTGACCACTCCTCGAGGGTCATTTAAGCATTAATAGGCTACTTCTATTTCAATTCAAGTGTAACTTAACTACCAGCAGTCTCTACAATAGAGTACAGGTCATTCAGCAGTCTACTGGCTGCATGGCTATTCAGATATATTAGGTGAATCATTCTGTTAACTTGAACCTGGGCCAGGGGACAATGAATGTTTGTCATAGTCGGTCCTCAGTGAGAGATTAAGGTCCTAATTCAATGACTTCATCTCATGCATCATTCAAATCAAATGGCGGACACTCCAACCCCATAGTCACCTTCAAGCTGATTCAATGTACAATGATCAATCAGTATAACTAAGATTGGTTTTGTGGCAGCATATGTAGAGTTTGGTAGGATGTGTGAACCGGCCATTAAAAAATAATACATTGTGCGAGGTCTGGCCCTATATAGTACCTAGTAGCTGTGACTTTGTAAACAAGTAAAATGAGTTGTATTAAAGCAGTAAAGACATAATTGGTATTTACCCCTTCTTGTCACTTTTCAATGTGGGTACCCCTTTAACATAATTTTTGCCAATGTGCAGAGTTTCATTTAAAGTTCACGGGACTGCCCTGTATGTTGGGAAAGGAAAAGTGGCTGGAAAAGTTGTATCCAGTGCTTTGAAAAGTGATAAAAAGGCCCACATATCTGCTTCAGGCACCAAAGTTACAAAGTGCAATATCAGGTTTTCCAGGTGTGCAGTGGCAATAACAGAGACACAATACATCAAACCATCCACATATTAAGGTGGAAATAATGACATTGTGCTGCTTTAAGAGTGTGGAATAAAACATAACACTGATACCAATATTAGTGTGTCACAATATTAGTGTGTCAAATATTAGTGTGCCAAAAATGAATCATGTAGAACATTTTGGTCTCTATATTGTGTTGATATGGGATACTTAACTGGTTAACAGTTTTTCAATTTCAATTTTTCGATTTAGTTTTACTTATAGAGCGCCAAAACATTACACATGTCTCATGGCGTGTTAGACAATCAGAGAAAAGAAAAGAAGGCCCATGGGTAACAGGGGCGAGGAAATACTCCCTAGAATTGAAGATACATACAGGAAGAAAGAAGAAGAACAGCAGCAAAGATTCTATAGTTAACTTTATCAACCGTCTCTGACAGCAGCTTTGTTTTCACACACAGAGAGAGAGAGAGAGAGAGAGAGACAGAGAGAGAGAGAGAGAGAGAGAGAGAGAGATATAGAATGTACATATTCATAAAATAGTGAATGAGACTTGTAAGAATTAAAAACAAGTCTGTTATTTACCTTTTAAAGCCCATAGTAAACTGAACAATACAAAGATGTCGCTTCCTCAGTATCTGACGATGACTGTACAGCACACAGATATGTAATCCAATTCACCTCATTTGCCATAATGTTCAGATCAGATTTTCAGGAACAAACAGAAAACGATTTAGTCGATCTCCCCCTCCTTGCTCTCTCATTTCCCTCGCTTCATGCAGCCTGGGAATAAAATGTTCTTGGAATCGCTTGGTTCACTCTGGGTCAACCCCCCCAAAAAAGTCCAAAATAACAGAGATCTACACAACAGTGGAAGCGAAGGGGCCATGGGATTTAATTAAAGGCTTGTGCTTTGCTCTTAGAATTACAGCATTAATCCACTTTAATGACCTACTTTTTGTCAGGCCCAGGTCTTGTCAGTCGTCTGTGATATCAGAGTCTATGGGGAGGTGGGCCAGTTTGAGACAAAATGTTTCCCGATTAACACTTTTAACAGTTAAGTCTTCCACAAGCAATGCAACAGAATAAACTAAAAAATACACTACCGGTCAAAAGTTTTAAAACACCCCATTTTTTCCAGTTTTTTTTATTATTGAAATTCAAGCAGTTAAAGTCCAATGAATAGCTTGAAAATGGTACAAAGGTAAGTGCTGAACTGCCAGAGGTTAAAAAAAGATAAGATTTTAGAAGTATGAGTTTCCTTCACCATCAAAAGGCATTCAGACACCGGGGGAAACTCTGACAGGAAGAGGTCTGGCAGACCCAAAGCCACAACAAAATCAGAAGTTTGTGTTTCTGAGAGCAGCTTGCGTGATAGGCGGCTCACAGGACAAGTGTAGTAAGCAAGTCTGTTTCAACTGTGAAGAGAAGGCTTCGAGTTGCAGGTTTGACAGGTCAAATTGCAGCAAGAAAGCCATTGCTAAGATGTCAGAATAAGAAAAAGAGGCTTGCCTGGGCCATGAAACACCGATAATGGACTACTGAGGACTGGAAGAAGGTGATATGAATCAAAATTTCGGTTCATCATGCAGGATTATTGTATGCCGTAGAATAGGCGAAAGGATGGTTCCTCAGTGTGTGACATCAACTGTCAAACATGGAGGAGGATCCGGTCAGTGACTTGTACAGAGTGATAGGCACCCTGAACCAAAACGGCTACCACAGCATTCTGCAGCGCCATGCAGTGCCCTCTGGTATACACTTAGTTGGTCAGTTCATCCTACAGCAAGATAATGACCCAAAACATAAGCCCAAGCTATGTCTCTTAGGAGAAAAGAACAAGATGGTAGGCTTGGAAACATGAAGTGGCCAGCACAGTCTCCAGACGGTAGTGTATGTACAATAACCTTGGAACTGTATGATAGATACTGTGTAATACTCTGATTTGACTTACTATTGAATCACTATTGTAGCCTTAGAAAATGTGAGATCTGTCTTGTGAAGGTGTAGGGAAAAAAAACATATTTTGCCAAAGAATTGTCATGTTGTATTGGCACCTGAGTCTCTCTGCATGGGTACCAGCATTCAGAATCAGTTTCAAGTAATGAGACAAAATGAAAGAAAGAAATGAGAAACGTAATGCCTCATGACCATTCAGAGGCCATCTCCCCAACTTTAATGAAAGACCAAAGCTTTTTCAAAATCAGAATGGTTACAACGGCTGTGAAATTATCCCGCATCGTTCTGATATTTCTGAATGTAATTTTCGTAGCCTTTCTATTTTTATCATTGTCTTTCTTGTAATAATGCCACAATGAAGCTGAACTTCATTCATCCATCAATCATATTAGAACAGACTGGCACATTCAACTCAATTTGACTAAGAACTCTTTGTGACCATTTTCTTTATGGAAACCTTCTGTGTTTTTGTAGGTCTTTCAATTACTTAATATAATTAGTATAATATAATATTAATATAATATTAGAATAATTCACCTTACCTTACTATGCACAGAGAATCACAGGCTCAGTCCCTGCCTCAGTCATTGCAAGCGCCTCTTGATTAATCACCCATTATGTGGATACTGTTTTTAGAATTGATTTAGATTAAGTGTTATTTAGTATAATTTCTATTTTAGTATATTTAGTATATTCTTTATCGTCTACTGTCCTTATTACTTAGTTGTGTTTTTTATATTATATACTTTTAATTACTTTTTTCTGCTGTTAGTGAATGTGTGTGTGATGTCACTGAGACCTTGAATTTCCCCTTGGGGATCAATAAAGTATCTATCTATCTATCTATCTATCTACTGTATCTATCTATCTATCTAATTCAGAAGCTCTCCAGAAGCCCTCACTTCGGAATGATCTGCATCAGGCCTAAAAGATGTGTCTGTCTTCAGTCTTCTATATACAGTAGGCCGTCTTTTACTATTAACTGAATCTAAGCAGAGTCTTTGTTCTCCTGTTATATTTTGCAGATTTTACTCTTTTACTCTGTGGAAGACAGTGTAGTTTGAAGCAGAACAAGATGAAGCAGTGCAGTCTTCTGCAGCTGCAGTATTGATCTGTTTCATGTAATGTAAAGTATCATTGCACCCTTGAGGGTATCACCTGACGATTTTGTCAGACCTTGTTAAAATACCTCTTTTTAAAAGTGCAGGTGAATAGCTGCCAACAGAAGGCTGGTTGTATTTTGTGTTGGATTTAAAATATAAATTAGAGCTGCAATTTCACTAAATTTCACTAGTCATGTTCGAGCTGGTTGAGTTAAAATTTCTGTTTCTGCTAATGAATGCAATAAGAGTGTGGTCTGCTTCATATCTCATTTTAGACATAGACAAGACTAAGCTTGTGATTATCTTAAGTCAATGACAGCAATGACAAGCTATCTTTCTGAAAAGTTTCAGCATGTCCCACAGCAAATAAAATTGTCTCTAATTAGGACTGAAGTCTGAACTCCCTGTGTTGATTTCCATGTTATATTTAAAGTCTGACTGGGCTAGGAGCCTAACTGAAGCATACTCTTTCCTGTTCCCATGGCACTGCCCTCACATAGCAGACCAGGGATCAGCCCACTTGAGACCACATCCCCACACGAGAGACATCCGCTCCCTCACCCCCCCCCTCCTCCTCCCCGCATGCCACCCCTCCTCCCCTCCCAGCCAATGCAATGCACCAATGAGACGAATCTCAGGAAGTGCGGTTGTCAAATGGGAGGAGAAGGCAATGGAGCTGGCTTTGCCCTAAGTGTGGCCCAGTGGAAATGCTAATGCGGGTCACTCATGTGTGATGGAGCCCCGAGTCCCCACGGCCAATCTCCACCCACCCTGCTTTCCTGAGGCAGCGCGCCAATGCCGCACCAACCCTGCAGGTTGTCCTGACCACATCTGCTAAGGGCTGCCTGAACGGACAAACAGAGCGTTGGCCAGTCTGTGAGACTTATATCACCAGACATGAACGACCTTGGTAAGAATCCCCAAGAATTTTGTAATAATGTGACATTTCACTTTTCAATGCTCTTTTAGGAAAATGCATGGATGTTTTAAAAATTAACACTTTTTATTAATTATCCATATCTACAACTATGTATCACCTACCTAATATGTACTTACTGTATGCTACAAGACATTTGTGGTTTTGTGGTTTTGTGGTTAAGTTTAGGTCTAGTGTGACGGTTAGTAATATGTGATTACTTACTGTATGATTTATATGTATTTTACAGTATTACAGTATCCCTAAAAATAGCAATTAGTTAACTTTAGTCAACTTTTAAAACAAACTGTCATCGCTGGCAGTGTTTGCTCTGAGTCAGTTATAAACAAACATCAAGTATCAGTGTTATTCGAAACCCTCAAAAAAAACTCTTTCACTCTCACATATGCCAAGTGAGCGATATAAAAGGCAATGAATAAACCCCCCACACACATCCAGCTTCTGTTCTTGAAATCTGAACTAATTAATAAGCTTCATTATTCCACAGGCAAAGGCCACAGGCATCTGCTCAGCAAGTGTTCAGGGGGTCCTATTCAAAGGTCCATGAGTGTGTGTGTGTGTGTGTGTGTGTGTGTGTGTGTGTGTGTGTGTGTGTGTGTGTGTGTGTGTGTGTGTGTGTGTGTGTGTGTGTAATGAGTAATGTGTATGTTAATGAGTAATGTGCATGTTAAACCATGCCACAGGGGGAGCCTCCATCAATGGGCCAGACACAAACACATGTTGCACATGGCAAGCAACGCGTGCATGCTTCATTGGAGCGTCAACAATGGACATGGGAATGAATCAATAAGCTACTGTATGCAGTCCTTGTGAATGTATGTCTGTGTGCCTGTGTCTCTGTGTGTGTGATGAGGGTTGCATACAGTTCAAATTCAAAGCAACAGGGACTCGGGTTCGGAATTCGAACTTGGGTCAATCGTTTCTCATGTAGCAATAGTACTGTCACTTCATTATGCTTCAAGAACATAATGTCCTTCCTAATAGGATGTTATGATTATGAAGGAGTGTGAATTTACTTTCTTTTTCTTTTTTTTTGACCAAAATAACATAACCGGCTGTGTTGAATGTCTGATGTCATAATATTATGTAATGTTGCATTCATTAGTGTTCAGTGTCTGAAAGAGACTCAGCAGGAGAGAGAAATGGATGGTCCTGAAACCGCTCCAGACATCCCTACATCATCAGAATCAGCCCAGTCCAAAGTGCAGTGCCCAGGGTCTGCCTCCTTGCCAACTTTCAGAATCAATTATGTGACCGGTCAATAAATTCCATCGAACCAAACTAAATTAGGAGCAGTCTGAGACATAGCAAACTTTGCATTGATTTCATTTTTTTTAAATTAATCTTTTGATCTCTAATTTAACAAAGATAAACCCATCTTGCAAAACACCTCCCCCCTCACAAAGATCACTGGACCGCTGTTTTGGCCATTCAGCATTAGAATGTGGCAAAGACCACTGGATTTGACAGTTGATTGTTCTCTCTCTGCCAAAAAGACATCCCAGTGTATAAAAATAACTGACGACAGAGAAATAGTACCTTGAAATATTCATGAATCCCTGAATTAAGTCATGATCAAACCATGAAAACCCCCATAATAAAGGTCATGTTTTGCTTTGGTAAAGCCTTCAGATGTCAATCACACTCAAATGCATGATGTCCAGAACAGTCCCAATTAACATTAACATGATGTGTAAACTTAACACAAAGTGGACACGAAGTGGAACAATAACTGTTCACTCTCCGTGGTGCACAGTTTCTCCTCATGATGATACGGAAATGCGTTCTATAGACCCTTTCAAAAATAAAAACAAAAACAATGCTTGAACATTCTATTTGGTTCCCAATCTACTTCCTCTGCATTAAGATAACATATGGAATGTTAAAACGGAAGCCTTGTGGGGCCAACTATGATGCTGATAATGGAACTCTCTTGAAAGGGTCTATAAAGGCTAGCAGGTTATTCTTCTTATTCAGTAAGTTACTAAAAAGGATTAAAATAGTAACCCACCCACCCACTCCACCTGCATGACTGAAGCAGGGCAGATATGGTAAAGAGGTTTAGCCAGCCTTTCTCGGGACCCACACACACTCTTATGTTTGTCACTGTTCTAGTGCTAGCGCTCTCATCACGGCGCAGGGCCCAGTGAAGGGCCCATTCTGCGACATGCCAGAATGTAACCAATACTGCAGCCCCAGTAGGTAACAGTATCAATAGTATGTCAGTAGTCTGTCCAGCCATCCCATAACTCTCTGAAGAAAGTGTGACTTTGATACCATTATATTTCCCACAAACAGTGATGCATACTAACAAACCTGAGCATAGGCTACTACAACTGGCTATTTTGTTTAGATTATAGGTGCTTGTGATGTATTTAAGATGTTGGATTGGTGAGCTTTCCTAATTCAGAATGAAGTTTATCATTTGAGAATTATAATATGTAAGGATGAGGCTAGTGTTTATTGAAGATACAGTTTAGTCAAGTCAATTTATTTTTATAGCAGATTTAAATATTGCATCAAAAAACCCTAACCCTAATCCTAACCATAAAAAATAAGAAAATATTATTAGGCTAAATAAAGAAAATAACAGACGTAAAATCTCAAAGATAACAACAGATGGCCCTTGAATTAATATTAATGAACATGAGAACGAAGATGAAAGAAAATGACAAGGAGTTAAAATAACGAAAAAAAGAAAATTTGGGGGAGAGGTGAAGGGGTCAGGGAGTGTTAAAAGCTAGGGTGAAGAGGTAGGTCTTTAGGTTGGATTTAAAGCTACTGATAGTGGGGCAAGATTTGACATCAACAGAAAGGCTATTCCAGAGCTGGGAAGCATAGACAGAAAGCTGTCACCTTTAGATTTAAGGAAAGCAAAAGGAACACAGAGAAGACACTGGGAAGATGATCAAAGAGGTGGACCTAGGAGGACAGGATTTAAAAGAGATATTGAGGAGCTAAGCCATGTAAAGCTTTGTAGACAAAAAGTACAATTTTAAAATTAATTCTGTGTTCCATAGGAAGCCAGTGCAGTTTAGCCAACACTGCAGCTTAGAAAAACAGTTTTTTTTTATTTATTCATGAATCACTTATGATACCATCTGATCTGTTATGTATCATTAAAATACAAGTTTACTACAGCTTTCTCTATTGTCTTCTACAGTGATAAAAGCTCTTAAAACTGACTTGATCACAGTGTTCTCTTTCCACAGCAGTCAACAAAATGCAGAGATAGAGGCAGAGAGCAAGAGAGAGAGAGAGAGAGAGAGAGAGAGAGAGAGAGTGTGTGTGTGTGTGTGTGTGTGTGTGTGAGAGTGACAGAGAAAGTACAGTACATACGGTCTGTCTCTACGGCAACCTGAAGCTCAGCACCTGTGCAGTGAGCACACTGGGAGCAAAGCTGTGAATGAAAAAAAAGAATAAATATTCATCATTCATCACACATAGCAACATTGGGTTTTATTTTGTCACATAAACATGCCTGTTTACATTTGTTTATATCGCAAGCTTACATCCAGATTTGACAAATTCTATCATTGTGCACTATGAAGACAGATCAGTGCCACTGTTGCAGTCAAATAAGGGCAACAAAAATCCTGTTACTCAGTTAATATGACCTTTAAACCCTCATGTTGACTGACAAAGACATTGCCAGACCAGCATCCTTTTGTGTTATTCCAAATCAAATCATCACTGTAATGTCATTAATGTGATCCAAATCCATTTTTGTTAAAGGCGAGGCTGAGACAAACAGGAAGTGAGTGACTAATGGCCGTTGCCAAGAGACACGGGTGGTTCCGTCTGAAGTCCGGTTCTGCTATGATGCAAGAGGATGCTGACAATAAGATTTCCTCGGGACAGACCACGCCTGGGAGGTGACATCCCCATCCCCATGTGGCAGACGTACGACCACAGCACTTCCAGGCCACAACAACTAATTATGACATGTTAATCACAGAGCTATATTTCCCACCAAACAATTCACAAACTGGAGAACAATGCAGTATTTCTGTTTTCTTACATAATAGATGGAATTAAAAACAAAACAAACGATTGGAAACCTATGGTGCCACAACTTAAACACAGACACTCCTCTGAGCTATGATTCAACTCAACTGAAGGGAAGATGCTCTGTAGCATGCAACAGTGCCTCAGATAGAGCATGGCCCTGAGTACAGTTGCTCTCAGTACTTAAAGGGTTAAAATGTATCTGTCGCACTCATCTCTTTCAAGGACGCTGCGGGCAGCTGCTGCAAGTCAAGCCTATAGGGGATGTGGAGTCATGTACAAGTGTGGAGAAGACTGTGGCCAAGCAGTGGTGATTCATTCTTCACATGCGGCTCATAAACATTTGTTCACCATTTCGAGAACACACACATACAGAGGCGATTCTAGAGTCTGTGGGGGCCCCAAGCAAAAATTCCAAGGGGGCCCTACCGACAAGTGTTATCACCATTATGTTATATCACCATTAGGTTATTATGTTAAATAATAAAAATACAAAAAGCGTATAAAAATTCTTATATTTTGACATGTATCTCAAAAATATTATTTTGAGTGCATGGTGTATGCACTCATAATGATTCTCTACAACATATTTTTACTGCATTGCCATGAACAAAGTAGAGGCAAAAAAGGGGTTTCTTTGTTGAACAAATTGGGATGCAATGTGAGCCTTGAATTGGATGCCATGAAGGAATTTGCTAGGATCTCCAAACCGGATTATGAACATGCTTTGCCATAGACTAGAGAAACACACTATAGCGTTGGATTATAAACATGCTTTGCCACAAAATATATATGATATAGCAAGCATATCAGATGAAAGAGGAGACACAGGGCTATCCATTGGTACCATGAATGTCGATCGATCCTTTTGGCTTATAAAAACAGACGAAGTGACTGCAAAATAATAACGTCATGTACACAAACCAACGCTGCACACCCATAACTCGTTTGAATTACTCGCGGACCCGTGATCGGATAGATATACCACGCACGTCAGATGAAAGAGGAGACACAGAGCTATCATTTGATATCAAGTACATCCTTCTGGGTTATAAAACAAACGAAGTGACAGCAAAATAATAACTTCATATAGCTGGACTTACCCCACGTTTACGATTTTTCTGTCTGTTTTTGTGGCAAAGCATGTTTATAATCCAACGCTATCGTGTGTTTCTCTAGTCTATGGCAAAGCATGTTCATAATCCGGTTTGGAGATCCTAGCAAATTCCTTCATGGCATCCAATTCAAGGCTCACATTGCATCCCAATTTGTTCAACAAAGAAACCCCTTTTTTGCATCTACTTTGTTCATGGCAATGCAGTAAAAATATGTTGTAGAGAATCATTATGAGTGCATACACCATGCACTCAAAATAATATTTTTGAGATACATGTCAAAATATAAGAATTTTTATACGCTTTTTGTATTTTTATTATTTAACATAATAACCTAATGGTGATATAACATAATGGTGATAACACTTGTCGGTAGGGCCCCCTTGGAATTTTTGCTTGGGGCCCCCACAGACTCTAGAATCGCCTCTCTATGCGATCACGGGTTTGCGAGTAATTCAAACGAGAGTAGGGTGAGCAGGTGAACGTATTAGAGAAGTATAGACTGTAAATATGAGGCTATTTGATTTAATTTAATTATTTTGTTTTCATACTTGATCGTACAGACAAGTGCGTAGTCTCGTTGGAAAGCCCTACTTCTGCTCTGTCACGCAATACAAGTTTCTCGCTGCAATGAACAGTTCCGGAGCAATGTAACAAAGAAGAAAGGGTGTGTGTTTTTGACGCACTTTGCGTCAATCGGCTCCTTGCTTAACTAGTTGTAACTGCCGCTAGCTAGCTGAAGTTTAGGCCTACTGTCGTATAGATGTAGCAAACCATGTTCAATCTTTCTGCCAATTAACATTAGCCTACTATAACTTCATTGAGTAGGCTAAATGCCAAAATCCGACTGCACCCTCGATTGACGTTTACCACAGTTGCCTAAATATGTGCGGATTCTTTGAACTTTTTTGAACACAGATCCGCTGTTCATAAGGCCATAGCATAGGGCCTACATATGCACGTACTGTTTGTACAATAGGGTAGGAGCACGCAAAATACATCATTCAATCTCTATGGACGAAATTCTCGCTTGACCCACCGGCAAACGCGCTGAGACCAGGTCGGGGGCCCCCTAGCGGCTCGGGGCTCCAAGCAGTTGCTTGGTTTGCCTATTGACAAGGTGCGCCTCTGCACACATAAGAGGTTAGGTGTGGCCTGGACTGTGTATGTGTGTGTGTGTGTGTGTGTGTGTGTGTGTGTGTGTGTGTGTGTGTGTGTGTGTGTGTGTGTGTGTGTGTATGTGTGTGTGAGAGAGAGAGAGAGAGAGAAAGAGAGAGAGAGAGAGAGAGAGAGAGAGAGAGAGAGAGAGAGACCAGAGATCTCTCAGCAGAGATCTCTCAGGGAGATAAGCCTTATGCAGAGACAGAAGCGAAAGATGAAGAGATATGAACCTCTACCATACTGTTAGAGAGGCCAAACTTACCTCTGGCCTTGATCATTTACTGTCAGTTTACCACACAGTGTGCCATTACCCGTACAGTGACACTGAACAAAGCATTACTCAAGAACAGTGTTATTACAACTATACATTAATGCTGTTCAACATACAAAGTCATCTGGCAGTGTCCCATACCCGTGTTCAATTCTCAATGACAAAATTGAACTGTGTGTCAGTTTGTTGGCAGGGCACTGAATTCTGATCTACACAAGTGAATAAATTAGCATTTTATAAATATTTATTCAATAATAAAGACACCATATGTCTGTTTAATGTTATTCAAGGATGGACAATAAACACATTTATTTTTTAAAGGTTGTCTGAAGAAGGACATCAGCCATAACACTATAGGGTGTTTCTGAATAAGGTATTACGGATAGGCTACTCTACGCATCTGAGAATGTTAATACTTGCATAAAATTATATAAGGTAAAGAATTCTGACATGTTAATGTCTCTTTTACAAAATTACTTCTGTAAGTCAACATATTCATTTGTTGTTTGAGTATACAATGTGTGGAGGAAAACAGATGGGACAACAGCAGAAGAATCTTCTGGAAGGTATCTTTGGCTACCCTCCCCTTTTAGAACTTTCCAACGCTATGTGCTCTGATTCACTGCCCATTACACTTGTCAACACATAACAGATGTGTGGTATTTTGAAAAGAGGTTCTGACCATGCATGGAAGGACTTGGAACAGCAACAGTCAGAAACAAAACAACAAATCAGTGGGTGTTACAAAAACAGAAAGATGGTGGAACCTGCCATGATATCATGACCAGGCAAACAGTTAAAAATGAGCCTGGAGGAGAGACACTTTCCGAATAAATCATCTGCTAAGCTCCAGAAAAAAGAAAGAAAAAAAAACCTTCTACAGATCTCCAGACAGTTCAGCGTCTGTCCCCGAGGGCTGTTACCTTGGTCATTTTCCATCACAGCGCTGAAAAACACAGATGCTGGCCTGGTGGGAACATCCCTAGTTTTCCTGCTCAAAGAGACCAATGCCCTGCAGCAAAACAAGGGGGAACGCTGGGTATTAGTCTCGCCGGTGATGAAGGCGATGAGCAGCGTTACCAGTGGGAAACAAAACATCTACTCATGCACTAGTGAATAACGGTGGCAGGCCTGCCTTGCTGGAGACTAGTTTGTCTCTGAACTTTCACAGAAGGGAATTGGCTCTGAAATGTAACTTTTACTTTAATTCATTTAACTGGTGTGTTTATCCAAAGCGACTTCAAGCTACAATGCAAAAGGAGATCTTAGTGTTACCATAAATGTTAATTTGATATTTCATCACACAATTTCCTCAAGCATGTATGGCACCTCTAAAGCATGCATCGCAAACAGTTCCATTCATACAGGCTAGATCTGGAGGCTGGAACACACTATGAACTATCTGTACTGTACCAGAGTCTAAATCGGACATCATTAGTGGTGACTGGCCATGTTGCGGTTGCTCATTTGGCATGGGCTGATACACTCGGGGCCTGAATATCGCAGCTGGATAATTGGACTTCAACAGGTCAAAAATTGCACAAGCGAGGCTTCCAGAGCACAGGCAGGCCCCATAGGGGAGACAGAGAGAAAAACAGCTTCCACTACCGATGACTCAGAGATTCGCTCCCCAGACGATTCTCCTGGAATACATGCCCCCACACACACACCACCCCAACTAACCCACTGAGAATTTCGAGGTTTATCGAAAACACTTCCCCAAACACAAAATGTCAACAACACCTCATGATGCAGTGCTTAAGTTAAAGTTAAGTCAGGGAACAGGATAATACCACATAAAGTGCTAACTTTAACTGAAGTCAGGAAACCGGATAATGCCACATTATGAAGATAAGTGCAGGCATTAATTGCTGCTGCAATAGAAAATAGCAACTATCAAGGGGGTGGATGACATTACTGAATTACTTGCTGCAAAGAATAAAATCACTCCTAACCTTTCCCTCTATTTTGGTCCTCTTGTGAATACAAACCAAAGATGGAGTCATATGATATGACTCATGGACAAAACACCAGAGCCTAGCCACTTGTTGCAGCTGCCATCTCCATCATAGGGCAAGAAAAGAGAGCTGGATTTCTCCCAGACAAACAAACATAAACTCTGTTTCTCCTTTGGAAGCTACGTGGGTAAAGTAACTCAGGAGGGCCGTTAATCTGTCGGGTACAGTAGCAAGTGGGTCGTACAGCATAAATAAACCATAGCCTCGCTCAGCCATATCGTTGTGGGCCATAACTCAAGCATCCAACACACTGTTCCTTGTTTGTAGTCTTAATGGTCACATCGTTAAGTCATTTGGCACAGCCAATCGTGTCTAGCGTGGCCAAGAAAATGAACATTAGCCTCATGATTTGCTCTGAAGATTGGTCAGTGCCCTTCAAAGCCATCATATATCTTAAACAGGTCCAACACTGTGAGGAAATCATTTACATTTCAATAAAACCTTTGGCTGTATTACTAACATGTGCTAAAGGGACAATCTGATATTGCTTAATGGATCTGACAGCTGATAAGATTAAATCTGAGGTGGTATTTCCCATTATTTTGGTTGTGACCATAATCTTAAAAGGTCAAACAGGTTATCAGTCAATGCTATCAGACAGAGAGGTAGGCTTCTATGGTGGTGCTATGAGAAGTTCTGTAGACTTGTTGTCTTGACGAGTTGCCATGACTGCAGCCACATGGCTCATAATTCATGCAGAGCCACACGTTGTAGTAAGTGATATTATGAGAGAGCCAGGCAACACAAAGCAAAGGCATTTTTGATATTATAAACAGTTGATTCTTCAAATTCTGTTTTATTTCTAACTCATTTTTAAATGTTTTAAACAAAAAAGAACTCCACAATGCACCTTCAATCTGTATTGAGTATTTTCCTTAATAGTTGACAACTAATTGATTAATTGATTAATTGCAACCTTATTTCCATTGAGTGGATTAGAATTATAAAAGGTGAATCATCCCGTTATAGGTACATACTGGACCTATACAGACTAAATAAGCACAGGTCTAGCGTGTGGCAAATAAACATACCAGTCAAAGTGAAATGATAAGGAACAGACAATAACCCTGTGGGAAAGTGAGAGAGTTAAATCACTTTTGTTTTGAGAAACCTTTATGAAAAGGGAAAAACTAAATCTCAAACTAAGACCAAGGTGTCTGATGTATTGTTAAAACGTACCCAACAAATTGCTTCTCATTCTAAACATGTCTCAACACCTTTGCAAGAGAAAACCAAAAATAACTGCTCCTGTTTTTCTTTTCCCCCTCATAATTCTCCCCAGCGTAGTTTGAAGGATTAGATCGAGGAAGCGTTTGAAGGTTGCTCAAAATTAATCATGAGCTCCAGAATAGACAAACTGCAGAGGAAAAACACAGAGGAACTCTCGACTGTAGTCGAGTCCTGAAGACAATTTTCTCTAGTGAATCTGCAAGGCTTTGAAAGACGCAGACTTTAAAACAAAAGAAAAGAAAAAGAAACAAGAGACAAGAGTGTAACAACCATGGTGCTGTCTCGTCATCACCGCGGTAACAGCCATCTGTGAATGCCTTTCCCCTTACAACCAGGCAACAAATTAAGACTGGAAACATTTTACGGCATATAATTCATTCACCAAGTCTCTTTTTTTCAAGCCGTGCTATAAAACCTGACAGTGGAGGAGAATATTTAATTGGCGCTCGGGGGGTCCGTGGGGAGGAGTCGAGCAGGAAGACGCCCTGAGAGGGCTGCCGCTCTTGCAGATTGTTGTTGGAGAACTGACTCATTAGCACACGAATGCACACATGTGCACACACACACACACACACACACACACACACACACACACACACACACACACACACACACACACATTCACTCACACACACATACTCTCTCTCTCTCTCTCTCTCTCTCTCACACACACACACACACACACACACACACACACACACACACACACACACACACACACACACACACACACGAGCACGCTCATTCAAACACATACCCAAGTGCCATACATTATCCAACAAGTAGGCCTACGAATGACTCAGTAAATACTCTTGCAGTCTTAAACAACACAGAAAAGGATAGAATATGTTGGGCGATTGGTCTAAGTTCAGTGCAAAATGATGAGAAAAATGCTGATAGGCTAAAACCAGAATGTTGAACTGAAGCAACTGAAGTTGCAGTGTATGCCTGTTTATTATGACATGTTCCATCCTCAAGATGGCAGCTTCGCACCTAAAAGTTACTTCTGCTTTAACATTGTTTTCATTTTCCAAGCTTTTATCTACTGTCAAATATGGAATCACTCATTAATTACTCTTAAAGTAAATAAATAAATAAAAATGTTACATAAGCAAGACACTATTTTTACATAACCGTAACTCTGAGCCAGCGTTGTGTCATCATCACCCTCACCTTCTAGTGAAATCTTAGACACCTGTTTATGAAATCCACATTATCTATGACCAAGGTCACCACCCTTTTGTTTATTCAAAGGCTCTGTTCCTGATCAGCATGTTGGAGCCACACTCTCGTTTCCAGGTAACAGTTTCTATGGGTGCTGACAGCAGCGCAGCCGGCACAAAACTAAGAACAACTCCGAGCTCTTTTTGACAGGAGCACAATAAGGAGTTCAAGGTCAAATAAATGAAGCCTTCAAGCAATAACTTCTGAACTGTCCAATCAAACTCAATCAAAGATATTGTCTACTGATAACAGATATAAGATATAAGGTGGTAAAGTCTCATGGTTATAGTTCCATGCAATAGCCATATCTTACCAACATTCTGAATGTACTGAAAGTAATCATGAAATAGTAACATGAATAAACATATTCATCCATGAATCTCATTTGAACATATTTTACATGGCCTATTATTTATGTTCATAGCTATTCTTTACCATACCCTAAATAGAATTGGGAAAAATAACAAAATGCTTACCATGAGCTACATTCTTTTCCTCATGTGCCATCCAGATTAACAAATCAATATGACAGTGATGTGCATTGGGCTGGTGGATTCTTGTTTAGTCTCCAAGTCTCCTGTCCTTGAAAACAAAACAAAAAATAAGGGTGATTTTTGGTGCCATTTTAAAAAAGATGTTAGATAAATGACTAAAAGGTGTGCATGCAGATAGGCTTTGAAATTGTGCCTGCATAGTAACAGAGAAGAAGTGGTCTGGCTCCTAGATGACGTAGATTCCGTACTGATATAACCAGGTCACAGAAGGAAACCAGCTTTTACTTTCGGCCCACTCATGTCATCCCAAGCTCTGGCAATTTCTCCAATGTCCTTGCAGGACACAAAAAAATCAAACCTGTAATTGGCCAAGAAAGTCCAAATAGGACAACTTGCCTGTGTCTGAGGGAGGACTCTTTTTAAAAAGTGGCCTAAGGTGCAACTTGTTCCTGTCAGCACATATCTTTTTCTAAGATAAATCACTAAAACAATAAACAACCTCCCATAGCCTACACACCAAATCAACAAAACCATCTACCACAGCCTATTATAAAGTATAATACATATTCTGCTGCCATAACTTACAAACTATGTTTTGGAAAAGTGTGTTTTAAATTAAAAGGGTGGATCAGTTGTAGAGTGGTCTCTCTAACACTGTAAAACTATAGCAGAGCATCGTATCCTAAACAAACAAACAAACCAACCAGACACATTCATTAATTCCTTGTGACACAGCGCACCATGGCAACTGTCCCATGACAGGACTCAAAGACGCAGCTACTGTTCTTTCCCCTCGTCAGCCTCTCTGGGAGACGTTGTGCAGAGCTCTCTGAGGGATTTTACAAGACGTTTTTGTCTGTTTGTTTACCTTTTCTTTGAGCCTATGCCATGGCACACCAAGCGTACCAACCTGTGCGTCCTTGTGTAAGCAAGTACCTGCAGTTCAAATGGGACCAGAGTACCTATGACATGCACCAGAAAAAGGTATGGCTGAATATCCCTGATGGCAAGAGTGGGTATACAACTTCTGCAGTATGATATAGCAGCAGCAAAGATGCACTTGTCATTAAGACTAAGGACCAATGCTGGGAAAGTGCCAAGTCAGTCTATGAGCAAAGTTCTCATGCATGAACAGCATCATGTGGTGAGGCAGCTTTTAGCTGACCCAGCGATGTTTGTGCTTAGGATCTTTCTAGTGGTATTAAATTTGCGAAAAGATTTTGCATAGCTATTAAGCAAGCTTCAGTTAGACGTTAGACTTTATAAATTAAGACCATAAGTGTTTAAGTAAACTACATGGTGTTACTCTACTAAAAATCTTGCCAAGTTGTATGTGTATCCATGACAATTCAAAGTTGGTGTGACTGCAGTTTTTATTTTCCTTTTCAGGTGTCATCTGCAAAAGCAACCATCAGTAGAACTCCACCTAAAACATATGACCACCTATTCAACAAAACGAAAAAGAAGAAGGTATGTAGAAATCACAGGGTGTTATATTCTCTTGTTTTACCACTAGATGGCAGTGTCAACTCATTCGTCAGAGATTACAGTTCAATCACATCTGCTTCATCAGACAACCCAACAAATAATTAAAAAATTGCATATACAATAACGTACAGTACAACAACGCCTAACCACCAGTAATTGTCCTTGTTTTGTTCAAGCTTGAGGAAGACCGCATGTCCATAATCGAAAGAGATAACCACATGCTTATGGAGAAGATTTCTCACATCATGAGGACAACTGGACGAATTGACAATAAAAATGACTACATAAGTAAAAGGTAAGGTAGTATTAATGTACCCAGACAAAGACACATTGGCAATTCCATTAATGACATCTTGCCATAATTTGTCAGACTTAGCAGTGCAAAAAGGCAACAGGATCTCCTGCAGATCACAGAGGAAAACCTGAGAATACTTCACCGCTTGACCCAGTGTGGACCGAACTATAGTATTCAACTGTGGCAAGATGACTGGGTCAGGACTTGCACACTAATGGACAGCATTGGAAGATATCCTCGTATGAATTCTGTACAGGTGCATAGTGTGGCACAGGCCTATTTTCTTCATCCAAGAAACCTAAAGCTACACCTGATTTTGTACTTTACTATTTACTATGTTTTCAATTGGGTGTTTTTTTTTTATTCCAGTCCCTGAAGGGTGATGCAAGGTCTGTCAAAAGAGGCGTCAGATGTCACAAAACCACTCAACCTGGACCAGAACAAAACAGTGACAGTGCTGTAGTGAAGAGGCATGAGTGTACGGAGCCCTGTGCTGTAAAGGATGACAGCAGTTCACAAGAGGAAAAGGAGACCAACAATCAGCAGGGCCAGGAGAATCATCAGGAGAATGCTGATTGCTGATTGAGAAACCAGACTTGAACAATAACAACAAAAACACTTCATTAAAAACTTTCCGTTGGCAAGTTGTTCAGTTGTCTTACTTGTGAGCTGACTTAAATTTAACAAATTGCCTCTCATGTGGGATAGTGGTTGTGTAAACATTAGGAATACATTCACTCTCATGAAATGACCTACTCACGTTCTGATGACTTTTGGCTCTGGGAATCATGCTTATAGATTGGCTGTTGCTTTCATTCTGGCAGAATCCTCCTTGCATTTGATTGGCCCAAGCAAGGGACTTTGGCTAAAGGACAAACCCTGCTCTCCAATTGGCTCAGGGAATTCTGCATTCATAGGATTGAGGGAGACAGTGATCTGACTGACTAACACAAGTTGTGATTGACTGATGGAATGCTGTGATTTATAATCCTGAATTCTTAGTTCATTTTAACTGTTGAGAAGATTACAGATGTCATGAGTGATGAGTCTGTTTTAACATAGTTTTCCCTCTCTCTCTGTGTGTGTGTGTGTGTGTGTGTGTGTGTTTGTGTGTTGTTAGATGAGTTGTTATGTAGGCTACTTAATAATAGCATGTGTGTGAATGTCAGATCCTCTTTTCCGATACCCCCCAGCTGTTCAGGTTTCATATCCGCAGCCCTTAAGCTGCACAAGGCACTGTGACAGCCTAGCTAATCTCATTTTTGGGAGAGCTGAGAGCTGAGTATGTGGAAGAACAGCAAAGCTGCATGGACCAAGCCTACCACTTGGCCAGGGAGCGCACACAAGGTGCTGGATAGGATCACACATTATGGGCCCTATCATGACATTCTAAAGTGCATCGTCACTCGTCAAAAGTCTATTCAAATTTAGTAGGATGTCCAGTTCACATTGGGAGGGGTTTCGTTCTCAAAAGTGGAGCGCATGGCGTAACAAGGTGTTCCTAGGTCTTTTAATCAGTCATATGGGTGTGTTTGGGGCGTAACATAATTTTAAACCAATGAGAATGACATCTGTCATTCCCTTTAACGGCGCAACGCGCGATATGTCAAATAAATGCATTGGTATTTTGGCATTCAACGGCGCATTTGAAGGAGGCTGCTTGCGAGACCGTATGGAATAGTCATTCTTAAACCATGCTTTACTAAAACCTAGCATAGCCTTCACGCATTTGCACTCGTCTATTATTTGAACTCATTGGCAAAGTGAAAATAACTTCACCAAGGAGTCAGTCCACGACAAGACAGTTATATGCAGTTACTTTCACTATTGACTGACAATGGGTTACCATAGAAAACATAGGCTGGAAAAAGCAACACTTACCCTAATGTTGCTCAAATGACTAAATAAAACAACATTTATCCTGCAGAGGAGTTGCTTATATCGTGACAGTGAGTCTTCAGCTGTGCTCCATTGTCTCTCGCCTCTCCCCTAATCACTTTTAACCGTCATTACCAATTTGCAAATGATGGTGAATAACTACTCATCATGAGATGTACAGTATTTCGTAATATCTTTATTCTAATTATGTTTACCATTGTAATCGTGCAATTTGTAATGCTTTGCATGGACGTGCGCTGGTGTGCGTTCATGAATGATAGAAGGATGGTGCGTGCACCTGCCAATATGACTGTTGACATAGCATATGAACAACTAGCCATTGACTTCTGACCAGGTTTAGGTGGTGTATGATAGCGATTTTTAGACAATGCGCCAGGTCCCTCCCTAGGTTGTTAATTGCCACACCCCTGGGCGCAATGCTTAAAAAATAAAGGTGCAAAATAACGAATTCAACTTCGCGCCGGTGAATAACGAACTTTACGCCATGCGCTGGTGACCGAAAATACAGCCCTATAACCGTTTGGCCTCCACCTACTCCAGTTTCACCTAGGCCCTGATGCCATGTTTCACCCAAGGGTATTGCACAACTCTGGAGAGACTGATCTGTTATGTGATTATGAGACACCAGGTGGCACTGAGACTCATGGTTCAAATGTGCTATGAAAACACTAAAGACTTGTGCCTACATGTAATTGATTGACAGAGCCTAGCCTACTCCTAATCTTAAGTGTTAAGAAGTTTTGAGAATGTTTTGATAGTCTAGGTCTAACCACTGAATAAATAGCCTACTAAATTAGGCTGCTAACACTAAAACTAAATACATATCATCCAGTCATTTTGGAACTGTCTCTTGCTCCCCTCAAGCTTAGTCCCGGCCAGTTTCCTACACGGTCCATATTCACTGTTACACTACCGGTGCAGAAGTAACCGCGGAATTGAATTGCGCTTTGCATTTGCCGAGCCAACTTTGATCGTCTGGACACAATTTCCTTTCCATTGTCTTAGTATGGTCTTCTTGTCAATGTTGTAGAATAATTTAGGACAATCACGATGAACCTTGACAGACTTCGAAAGCGTGTTCGACACTACATAGATCAGGTACGAAATCCGTTTGCTCTCTAGTTGCTGCAGTTAGCCAATCTAGCTAGTGCTATGGGGTTTCTGCAATGCAAGTTAGCTGATCAGTCCTGAGTCCTGCTATTACGTTATAGCTAACGTTAACGCTAGCTTGCCAGCAAGCTATCCTAGCTAACTTGGCACCACGTCATCTGGATAGTTAGCTTAATAACGTTATCTCGTAAGTTTCACGAGACTTGTTTTGCTAAACCAGCAAATTTGGTATATCACAGATTTGCAGGCCTTGTTTCAGGTCCTACAGTATGTCGTCATCCTGACAAGCTAACTTATGTGGAAACTACAGCTAGCCAATAACTAGCTAACGGTAGCTAGCCCAAATCATGGCAGTGATGACCAACTGCACGAAACTTTGCATACATTACACTCTGATGGATCACAGTTAGGTTATGAAGTTGATTGTCAAGTGGTGGTGTAGAACACTTTTCTGATTAATTTAGAATTCCGCTGTTATGAAGCAAGGCGATGCACTCTAATGGTTTGAATTCATATACATTTAATGTGAACGTCTTGTTCTTGGAAATGTTCTAATGACAACGTCAGCTGTTGCAGCTTGTGCATAGCGAAGGATATTGACTAGTTCCCCTGGCAGATTAATAAAATGTGTCTAATGGAATGAGGTGGTAGTGATATGTAGGCAGCTGTTAGTTGCATGCAAAGCCCCCTTCCTTGTGTCCCTGCTGTACTTCTGACACATCACATCGACAAGCACGTCTAAAAAGTGCTTATTGCTTTATGTACATATCTCTGATTTCCCTGTCTCCTTGCAGCAACAGTATCAAAGTGCCCTTTTTTGGGCCGACAAAATAGCATCTCTTTCACATGGTAAGAGCCCCCCTATATTTTCAGCTTTCACATTTTAAAATATACATGGGATTGACCATTATGTTAATGATCAGGCATTACATTAATGTATTAAACACCACCTCGCATAAGATTAGGCCCAAATTATTTTGTTTTGAATATCACTGTGTTCAATGTTGTTGTTTACTGTCATGAGCATTTCTATTTACAGAGGACCCTCAAGACATTTACTGGTTAGCACAGTGCCTTTATCTTACAAATCAATATCATCGAGCCTCACATGCCCTCAGATCACGGAAACTTGATAAGGTACAGTACAGACCCACCTGTAATGGATAATGTATCAGGCTCCAAATGTCATGTTTTTCTGGCTTATTCTGTGTACCGGTAATAGCCTGTTTATCTTTCATTGTAGTTGTATGGAGCTTGTCAATACCTCGCTGCTAGATGCCATGTGAGTATTAAACATGATTAGACTTGTTTGTTAGACATTTGTTATGATTAAATATCTGATGCTCTAAACGTATGTGTATTATTATGCGTAATGTATTATTGACCAGTAGGCTATGTATCAGAACCACTGAATTGCTGCCAGGAATTTGCTTATACATTTCTCTGCTTTTCCCCAGTATGCTGCCAAAGAGTACCAACAGGCCCTGGACATTCTGGATATGGAAGAACCAGCCAGTAAGAAATTGCTTGATAAGCCTATAAAGGAGGACAATGGAATAAAGGATAACGCAAAGGAATGGGAGATGTCCCCAGCCTCTGTAAGTCACACCCAGTTTTCTTTGCAAACACTTTTGTGTGCTGTTTGTTTGCATGTGTCCAGCCAGGAGATTGACTGTAAGAGTTTGTTAATGGAACATTGTCATGGAACATTCAGAGAGGCCAAGAAATCACTTAATCACTCCGAGCATCGGGGTTCCCACAATCTCGTGGGAATCCTGGAACGCTTGTGAGATTTTAAAATTGAATTTGCTAGGCCTGGAAAAATTGGATGGAATTGTGACATTTGGTTTTGTCATTTAAGTCTAATGAAATTATGTCATTGCAGAAAGTAGATGGAAAAGGTTGTTGTTCAGGTTTCAGTCAATTGGGCTCAACCTCTGAATCGGCCATTGAAATGACTTTGAAGTCCTTGAAAATGAAATAGAAAATGTTTTATCAGTGAGAATGATTTGGAACCCTGTTGGGAATCAGGACAACTGCAATTATGTATACCCTTACAAAAGTATTCCAAATCAGTGGTTCTTAACTGGTCTTGCTTTGGGACCCACAATTTCCCATGTTCATCAAGTCGCGGCCCATATATTTTTTTTTTAGCTTTCAAAACAACAAAAGCGAAAAGTGCCTGTAGGCCCACTTGTTTGGAACATGCTGATGTTTGGCACTACATGTGTGAAGTCTTCAACTCCTCATGTCCTCTTTCAAAGTAGGCTACTCGACAGGTTTGTCTTTGACAGGGGTGCTTGGTTTCCATGTGACATTTTCATTTTGATGGTTTCATTCATGTGCCAGCAATTCACCGCACACCACACACTGGGGTTTCTGTCCTATTTTGTCCTCAATTTAAGTGAATCCATATCCTACTTCAAATATTCAGGGTCGTAGCCTACTTGTTTACCGCTAAAATTATGTCTAACATGACCTGTCACATAAACATTGTCTATCTATGCCCATGGCAATGACTGACATAAGAATAAAGTCTATCAGAATAAAGGTCCAATATTAGATCTGATAAGATAGCATTTTAAATGAGCGATTTCTTTTTTTTTTTTTTTTTTGACACAACCTCCGCGACCCACCCAGAACGGTTCCACGATCCACTTTTGGGTCCCGACCCACCAGTTAAGAAACAATGTTCTAAATAACCAAATAAATTGTAGGTTATATCAAAACTTTGGAGATAAACAACCAAAAAACTGAACAGAGCCACTGTCCAGAGGTTATTGAGGTACCATGTGACTAACAGTAAGACCTACAGCAAGCTAGTCTGGACGTCTGTTTGATTTGTCTTTGATGTGCGCTCTTGACTTTTCGCTGTAGCACTTTTTTTTTTTTTGTGAAGGTGGGTGGGTGGGTGGGTGTGTGTGTGTTTGTTTGTTTGTTGAATACACTTTGGTGCTCTTCCTCAGATCAGCAGCTCCATCTGTCTCCTGCGGGGGAAAATCTATGATGCCATGGACAACCGGCCACTGGCCACGTCCAGCTACAAAGAGGCCTTAAAACTTGACGTCTACTGCTTTGAAGCCTTTGACCTTTTAACGTCCCATCACATGCTGACCGCCCAAGAAGGTTAGGCAGTGGACGCTCACTCCATGGAAACCATGAATATTCAGTATTGATTGTTGGAAAAGCATATACACCAGTTTGATTCAAACAAACTTAAAATTGGATTTACAATAATATAATTTTATGATGTTACTCCGTAACATTGTTAGTGTAAGTTGACAGTGACTCGCCGAGCACCGATGTAGCAAGGCAGCTCACTGCTCCGGGTTAGTGCGTACTTCACCTCACTGTGTGTTCACTGTGTGCTGTGTTCACTAATTCACGGATGGGATAAATGCAGACACCAAATTCCTTGTATACGCAAGTATACTTGGCCTAGAAACCTGATTTACATTTACAGTATATTGTGCATGGCCCTTGCTCTGACGCTTGTGTGGAAATGAACCCATGGGTGTTCTAGAGAACATTTACACTAGTATGGTGTCCCTCTGATTCTAATAGTCTCTCTCTTGGTGTATTGTAGAGAAAGAATTTTTGGATTCCCTTCCTTTAAGTCAACAGTGCACGGAGGAAGAGGAAGAACTACTCCGGTTTTTGTTTGAGAATAAGCTGAAAAAGGTACGTGGAACGCAACGGCAGAAAACCACATGTGTTTTACTTAAGAATGTTGCTGACGTCTCTTCAGGAATCTTTTGTGTTTGTTTGCCTGTTTGTCTCAGGATGTTTGTGTCTGTTTGTCTCTGTGTGTGTGTGTGTGTGTGTGTGCTTTTGTGTAGGTGGGTGGGGTTTACCTACTTTTTAAACACGGCATTAAATCTGTTGACATTACTACGTGTTCAAGGACTTGTGCCTTGTCATGTTTGACGTAAATCATTTGCATTTGAGGCCAGTTGAGATGCTAATGACATTGCTGGTTGACCCACATACTCACCGGAAGCTCTCCATCTCATCTGTTCTATTTGCAGTACAACAAACCCAGCGAAATGGTTATTCCTGATTTGGCCAACGGTCTCCAGGACAACTTGGATGTAGTCGTCTCTCTAGCAGAGCGACATTACTACAACTGTGACTTCAAAATGTGCTACAAGCTCACTTCCATGTGCGTTTGATGAGTTGTCACAGTTTCTGAATTGCATTGTAAAGCAGTGTTGAAGATTTCAGATTTTTTTTTAAATACATTTTTTTTGGTGAGTTTTGATTGATTCCTCTGATGGTTTGTATTTACAGGGTAATGGTGAAAGACCCATTCCATGCCAACTGTTTACCTGTGCACATAGGAACTTTAGTAGAACTCAGCAAAGCAAACGGTAAGAGAAGGACTTGGACTCCTTCATCTAATAATTAGCCATTTGGTGTAGGTCAAATATGAGCCATCATACCACAAGGGAGAGGGCCACTTTTATTCTAATGTAGTATGTCAGTTTGTTTGTATAGCCATTTAATCATGATCTATTGCATGATGTACACATGTACGTCTTATAGTTATATGGATACTTATCCCAGAAAAACTGATGGATCTTCCAGTGTTGCATAAAGGCAGTTGACTTTTGTTTATCGATCCTCTGTGGCTAATTGGATGCTTACCCCTTGTCATTTCAGAGCTGTTTTATCTCTCACACAAGCTGGTGGACTTGTATCCCAATAACCCGGTAAATAAATGTAGTGTTCTTTTCCGAGTTCTATCAAGTTAAAATGTATAAATAGGTCTGGGTGGATGATGAATAGAGTGAATTTCCTCTAGTAATGTTCTTTTATCAGTCATTAAATGACAGGGAATTGTCTTTTAAAACAACAGGTGTCCTGGTTTGCTGTGGGTTGTTACTATCTAATGGTTGGCCATAAAAATGAACATGCTCGTAGATATCTAAGGTAAGACCTACTCAACGTGTAAGACCATGTCACGTCCCAAACACACACACACATTAGAGTCAGGGACCCGTATACTAATCCTTTATGTTCAATGGAAATAGTGGGGTTATTTTATAGTCTTTTCTTCAAATATTTTTTCCATCATCTCTTTTTTTTTTAATCTAACACTACTATTTCTTTCTTTTTCTCCTCAGTAAAGCTACAACGTTGGAGAGGACGTATGGGCCGGCGTGGATCGCGTACGGACACTCGTTTGCTGTGGAGAGTGAGCATGACCAGGCCATGGCGGCCTACTTCACTGCTGCACAGCTGATGAAGGGGTGTGTGTTCTGCTATACTTCCGTGTCAGCCAAAAATACTATTCAAATTCTTCCCTGTGCTGCACACATGAAATTGACTGTGTGCTGTACATGGTAAGTCGTGTGTGAGAACATATTTGGAGCATTTAGTTCTTAGTGAGCTTTATTTATTTTGCCAAGTGGTTCAGGGAAAAACAAGAAATTAATGAGGCTTTGTTCAAAACAATCAGAATTGTTATTTTCATCATTTGGAAGCGCTTACAAAGGGGTCCTGTCTGTCCGAAAGAATGGAGGACCAAGAGCATTACATTAAGGGATAATGTATGGAACGACGGTCATTATCGGGAAAATAAGTCCCGACAGGGCGAACCGGAGCCCGACACTCCAGCGGAGGGGTCTTACTTTGCCCTGAAGGGACTTATTTTACCGATAATGACCGGCGTTCCATTCATTAACCCGCTTATTATACGGCTACATTCAAAACGAAAAAATCTCTCTTTACATTTATTTGTTAGTGTTTCATTGTGGCTTTTGCGGAGAAAAAAATACACGCTGAACTTGAATCAAACATTCTTTAGAACACAGCTGATCAACTGTCTGCTTTCACTTTTGAATGAAGTTCCATTGCAAGAAGTGACTGGAATACTTGCAGAGTGACATGAAAGACATAAATCAGATGCACAAAACATGTTGCCATTGACAGTAATGGCAGTAATTGGCGGTAATTATATGTTTGCGGCAGTAATTACATGAATTTATTTTACCGTAGAACGCTGGGAAATCCCATTCAAGTCAATGGAGCATTCTACTTGTATTGTGAAGAGCCGTATAATAAATGTTATTCATACCGTAGACATGCTCCATACCACAGACTCCCTTCAGGGAAAGTGGACCCTGAGAGCTGTTTTCCCAAACATGGATTAAAATTAGCCCTATATTTAAAAGTATTTTTGTTTCAATTCGAATTTTCATTGAAGTTTTCTTTAAGTCCACAAATGTTCTTGATCCTTGTATAAGAAAACCAGCTCCAAAATGCTTGGAACCGCACTCTTGAAACACTCGACAAAGTAATATGAGTGACCGGTAGGTCCTCTGCAGCCCGCCGAGTTCACGCTGGTGTTGCCCGTCTCTCGCCCTCAGGTGCCATCTCCCCATGCTCTACATCGGGCTGGAGTACGGCCTCACCAACAACTCCAAGCTGGCCGAGCGCTTCTTCAGCCAGGCTCTCAGCATAGCACCGGAGGATCCGTTTGTCATCCATGAGGTGGCTGTGGTGGCCTTTCAGAACGGAGAGTGAGTTCTGTGTTTCTTGATGCCTTTGAACTAATAAAATGTGTACATCATTATTTTCCTAATTGATAAATAAACTCCCTAGTAAGGTGTAGCTTATAAAGACTATGTATCAAGGATATGACGTTCATGCATTTCCTTTGTTTATCTTTGAGACTTTAAATCCAAAACTGTGTAGGTAGAGATTAAGACTGTTCTCTATGTCTATTACTGTGTGTGGGGGTGTGTTTTAATTGATTAAATGTTCCTGTGCTGTTTCAGTTTTAAGACTGCAGAGAAATTGTTTCTGGATGCTATGGATAAGATCAAAGCCATTGGGAATGAGGTTTGTGTTTTCCTCGCATTGATGTGGATAAGTAAGGGATAATGTATAGAACGCCGGTCATTACTGTGAAAATAAGTCCCGACAGGGCGAACCGGACCCTGACGCGCAGCGGAGGGGTCTTGTTCCGCCCTGAAGGGACTTATTTTCACAGTAATGACCGGCGTTCTATACATTATCCCGCTTATTATACAGCTACTTGCCAAAACGAAATAATAAACTCCTCACGATATGACTTTAGCCTACATAGCCTAGCCTATTTGTTACCGTTCATCGTGGCATTTGCTGTGAAACAAATAGTTTGCAACAGCACACGCTGCTGAACTTGAATCAAACATTCTTTAGAACACAGCTGATCAACCGTCTGCTTTCACGTTTGAATGAAGTTCCAGTCCTTGCGTAGTGATATGAAAGACGTATCAGAAGTACAAAACCTGTTGCCATTGACAGCGGTAATTATATGTTTGCAGCGGTAATTACATGAATATATCTTACCGTAGAACTTTGGGAAATCCCATTCAAGTCGATGGAGCGTTCTACTAGCATTGTGAAGAGTAAGAGTAATAATGTTTGTAAATGGAGTGAAGCTCAGGCCAGTCTGTGTTTTTCTTATATATTCATGTGTTTGGCATTTCAGGTAACAGTGGATAAGTGGGAACCTTTACTGAACAACTTGGGTCATGTCTGTCGAAAACTAAAGTAAGGGGTGTATATGCATTGGTTCTTGTTCTGTTTAAAACTTTACATACAACTTTAATACAGTATATAATAATATTGGCATTACAGGAAGTTTGCATAACTGTTTTGAGAATGGCTGACCTCAACCAGCAGTTAGTTGAAAATTGTTAAAACACATTTTAAAAGCTTTCCAAATAATTTCCTTTTTTTGTTAACCTTTGCTTATGCATTGATTTGCAATTAATTTCGGCCTTTGTTTATGATACCCATTGCCATACTCATTAAGTCCACCCAGCTGCTGGAAACGTGCACCCACACACACTTCTAAATCCACCCTACTGTGTGCCTCTTACATTAAGAGTCAGTGTGAGAGTATACGGAGCATGGTAGTAGCTCTGCCGGCTATTTTGAGAAGGCTGGGTGCTGCTCGGCTTGCCTGGCCGAGCTCTGCTCAGGGACGATGACCTTTGTGTGTGTGTGCGCGTTCAGCTCAGGTACAATCACCTTTGTGTTTAGGCCTGACATTATGTCCCACCATGAATTATTCATACATATGCAACAGATATCAAAGAGGAACACATACTCACATTTCAAGAAGCTATTAGGCTTTATTCACCCCTTTGAGTGGTTGTTTTTCTTTCTATTGTGTGTGCGTGCGTGTGTGTGTGTGTTATATGGAAGTATGGAAGGTGATCTGATGTGCTACATGTAGGTGGCTTAAATAAGAACTAGTATTGCATTTGGCATTTCCATGTCTTGTTCAAATATTAGATTAGAATCAAAAACGTACAGGATGTCTTGCTGAGTCAATAACGTTTGCATCATTGATAGGGGTGTCACGATTCTCCAAATCCTCGATTCGATGTAATTTTCGATTTTAAAGTCACGATTCGATTCGATTTTCGATCTTTTTTTTTCATATTACTATTAATGCATTCCTTATATGTTCTTTACTCTTTTTGGCCTTTTCCTTTTCTGTTTCGGGCGGCTTTTATTTTGAAACCGCTTTTTATTTTGAAACCTTTCCAACCGTGAGGTTGTAATGTAAACAGAACTAACATCAGGCTAAAACAGAGACGTGAACATAGTGAAATTAAACAACACAGAATGATAATTTGATTGTTTCAGCACACTCCGAAGAGACCCAAGGTTAGTGTTCATGCAATATGTACTTATCAATGTGCATTTTAGGCCTTAAAGTAACCTTGGACTGTAACTAGATAACCTTTTCACTTGCAAAGTTGAGTAGGCTAAGTTAGTGTTAATTGACATGAATGAATGAATACTTCCACACCGGTGATTTCAAAGTAGCAAGAGGGGCTTTGATTTCGGTAGGTTGATGTGTATATTTTAACTGGCTGCAGCCTAAAATTAGAGGAGTGTTGACGCTGCGGTTCAGCACGTGCGTGTGTGTTTGTGCGTCTTGGCAAACATGCTGGACGTGACATTGGGGGTGTGGCTGCATCGTCGATTCTACTTTTGAGTTCGAAGTTCGAGATTGAGATTATATTATATCGAAATCGTGACACCCTTAATCATTGACTGTGTGATGTGGTTTCTCTTTAACAGGAAGTATGACCAGGCGTTAGAGTACCATCGACAGGCTTTGGTGCTCATCCCCCAGAATGCATCTACCTACTCAGCCATTGGTTATGTGCACAGTCTCATGGGAGATTTTGAAAGTGCCATTGACTATTTTCACACGGTAAGTCCACTGAAATGCAATAGATCAGTGAAGTCCATTGAGTCCACTTAGGCTATGTTCACATTACAAGCCTCATGTTTCGATTCAGATTTTTTTCTCTTTGTTCAGGTCAGATTGGCCTGTCTTTGAATTGAAATTATAAGTGACTTGTTTTTATCTCTAACGTGAACACATCTGTCTTCCAAAACGGTAATGCATGCGCACATTGATGTGTTTTGGCACGAAAAAATTAGGCTGCATTCCAAACAAGGATGTCCAATTTTTGTAATTGCATTTTCAAGTTCAAACCTCAAAGATTCTGTGCGCTAATTCGGTTTGCCCCGAATTCTGTGCAGGTGTTGCACTGTACTTTTTCTAGTAGGAAATCTCTACTTCTTTTTTCTGGATCAGGGAAGTGATTGCAAAGTTGTCAGGAACATAAAAAACACATAAAAAAACTGAAAAAAGGTCTACAAAATTTAGTCTTTGTATCATATTTCACTCTGGGGGATAGGGAAACAGTTTGGGCCCGAGTTCAGCGGTGATATAGGTAGCGAGAAGCTACATCAAGGCGAGACCTCTCTGGTGAAGTGAAATTGAATAAAACAATCACATTCAACCAGTGTCCAATTCTGATCTATCTACTTACTATCTTTTATTAATTAATTTCGTCCTGACTATCCACTTTGTGCATCTGCCTTCATTCTGTCCACAGTGCGCTGTCAAACTCGTACCCTTTGTCTGCTGTAAGATAAATATCTTTTGCAATTTCCGCAGCGTTTGCTGACACTAATAACTGGATATTTCAGTAGTCTATGATAAAGAAACATGCATATAGGCAAAAAAGGGCTCATGATCTTTCTCATTGGTATCACATGTGGTAGTAACTCACATCAGTGGAAAAGATTGCATCTCTAGCCAGCTTTTATGTTACCGGTAAGTTGAGACCACAGATCAACAGACTCATCGTTTGCCGTTTTCTGTTTGCCTCAAAAACAACTTTAATGTGTTAACTCCTTGTTAATCTCAGTCTAGATCACCTTTCGGATTTGTAAAGACAGAAACAGACATTACTAAAGACCAGTGGTGGAGGAAGTACTGAAACTCAGTACTTAAGTAAAAGTACAAATAAGCAGAGAAATATTTACTCTACTAAAAGTAAAAGTACCACAATGACAACCCTACTTAAGTAAAAGTAAAAAGTACCTGCTTTTAAATGTACTTTGAGTATTAAAGGTAAAGAAAAATCCGTATGGGCTGTGGCATTTTAATTGTTACCTAGTTTTAGGTTATAGGCTAGATAGTTTTAAACTAATGTAATTGTGCTAACCATCCGTGGCCCAGTTTACATTCTGACTTACAATTCTGGAGACTGTAATTTTGTTTATCTAGGGTGATCTGCTGAGTTAAATATCATTCAGCAAAACACGAGAGCCTAAAGTTTAACCGGGTAGACAAGGGAAACGTCCGGTGGATCGTAATGCCAATTCTGCTGGTCCAGATTGAACAGAAAAGTTGTTGAGAAATGTGTCTATGATAAAGTTCAGTTTCACTTGCGCAGACGCGCATAGACATTGAATGAGCGCTCACATACTCCCCAATTGTAGGCTATGCCTCTTTATTTGATCACACACAATTAAGAAATATTTCCTAATATGGAAAATGTTTAGTTTTTTTCGGCCAGCAGTTCTATAATAGTCTACCATTCATTTGTGCCGCAAGCATGGGCATAGCCTGTAACTTCGCTGCCCTGCGGACTAGCAATCTCATCGGAGAGGAGGCCCTAACGCTGCAGATAATAGACAGAGAAAGGCAAGCATATGCTCAGGGCACAGAACTCTGTTACTTGTCCAGTCTAGCCATGGGTCTGGTGAATATAGCCTACCGAATGCAGATGGCTACAAGCTCACGCTTTGCCTGGTCTAGACTAGAAGCCTATGTTTCAAAGATTTAGAAGCGGGGCATGTAGCGCTCTAGAATCTTTGGTAGCAACCCAGCCCCCTTGTACGTGTTAGAGAGAAAAAAAAACTGATCATAAAATGTAACGTAAAAAGGAACAATGGTGTGGTAGGAATGTAGCGGAGTAAAAGTTCAGATAATTGCTGCAAAATGTAACTAAGTAAAAGTCAAAAGTATGCACTATAGATTATACTTAAGTAAAGTACAAATACGTGGAAAATTTACTTAAGTACAGTAACAAAGTATTTGTACTTCGTTACATTCCACCACTGCTAAAGACATTAGTAATTAGCAAAGTGTAGAAGCTGGTTTTATCCATTATGCACCGAAGCTATGGAACACCCTGCCTCCGTATATCAAATTCTGTACATATCTTTTAAAATGACCTGAATGTTATATGTGTATATGAGAGTATTTAGTTAACTCACTTTTATCTTGTACCCTATTTCTTCACATTATTTTACATTCTACTGCTGTTATTTACAGGCTCTTCCTATTTTAACTGCATTACTTGTATTGTATGTGTTGTATCTACTGTATCTCCTTACTGTCTTGTGAATTCTCATTTTTACTTAATTCTAAATTTGTGATGTTTTATTTATTGTATTTTATTTTCTATATTATTGTGTTACATGTTCTACATTTGAGCTGGATTATGTGTAGTGTATGAAAGGTGCTATACAAATAAAGATTATTATTATTATTATTATTATTTCTGGACAATTAATGCTGAGCAAGGCCTGACCCTAACTCACCTCTCACAAATCTGCACCCTAACCTTTAAAAAACCTTTACAAAACCTGTAAAACTAAAACTAAGCTGATTTGTTCTTCAATTTCAGTTGTGTCTGAACACCTAGCTAACATGTAAAATAAAGGCTTATAAGTGAGTCTTTTCATTTTGTAAACCTAAGTATTCAAAGTACCTCATGTTTGAGTTTGATAAAAGATGGTTATTTTGTGACTTATTCTGTGTCTTTACTATGCCATACTGTCATCTAAACTGCCTTTGTTCCCCTCTTACAGGCGCTTGGTCTGAAGAGAGATGACACATTTTCAGTCACCATGCTCGGCCACTGCATAGAGATGTACATTGGTGATACAGACGCATATATAGGTACTATACACTGCACTCCTTCATTTTCTTCCTTTTTGTTCAAGGTATATTGTGTATATAGCTTACATGGTTCTTTGTTAAAATGTCTCACATGCTGATTAGTTAAGTTTTCCATTTCCGCTAACTGTTATTTCATGAATTAAGTAGAACAAATCGGCCTTTCACAGTGTGAACAGAACCCATGAGCCTGGTAGTTTGAATGAAGAAAGAATATAGCATAGTCTAGACCAGCGGTTCCCACACTTTTTTCCTGCGGACCACCTTCTACATCCTGACTCGGCTCGCGTACCCCCACCATCCATCCGACACATAAAAAAGTAACACATTCTATTGACGCATTCCAGGCATCATGTTTAATTAGCCGCCCTACAGTATAACAAATAACAAAATCAAACTGGTCTATGAGCTTTCACGCTAAAAAGTGGAGGATAACATTAGACTGGTTAGATAGCACCTGCACTGCACTGTGGCAGTTTTCCAATCCATGTAAAGCCTAGGGCTATATGCCTCATCATACTTTCGTTATCTTCGCGCAGTCTTTTCTGTCTCGTCCTTTCTTTTATCCCCCTGCGCTCCATCTCCACTTTCATCATTCTGCCCCCCATCCAATCGTTACCTGTCTCCTGCTCTGTTTCTCTCGCTTCTCCTCTTCGATCGCTTTAATTAGGCCTTTTGGACAGTGTCCATGTTTTTAGCCAGTTTTCCATGTTTGCGTAGCATTCTACCTATATACTTCCACGAAACTAACGCGCAAGATATTCTGACTGCCCGCAGGAAATCATGTGCATTGTGGGTAGCTTATTTTTTTTATTGAAAACATAGCCTACTAGGCTATAGAGTTTACAAATGATTTCCTTTAATTTCACGTTTCCATATCATTATAACCCGATTTGAAATTATTTATTATTTATGAATGAATTAGATTATTAATTGATTAATCATTTTTAACACCTTTCCGACATTGCCCTTTTCATCTCGCGTACCCCCTAGTGGCAGCTCGCGTAACTTATACCATTTAGCCAGGAAAGCTATCAGTTTTCTATTAGGATATAGTTTGTTTACCACAGTCACAGCCATCTGTGCAATTTTGCACTTAGAATAGCTCTGAAACATTTCTGTGGGGCCCCTGCCATGGACCTCGCAGTTGCAAAATGCAAGAGACATGATGCACGGACACCAGCTCTTCAACTTGACCGATTAAAATCTAGTTACCTTGCTGTCAGCTAAAGCAGACATCCATATACCGGCTATTCAATTTGCGTCATAGGCTGTAGATATTTTCGATTGTAGATGCACTCTTTAAAGTTAATCGCAACCTCCTCACATTCCTTATTATTTCGGATTTAAAACGCACAACAGTGCATTATATTAGGCTACAATTTAAATTGACATTTTAAACGTTATTATTTCCTCTCGTTTTTCACCTCGCAAACTCTACTAGGCTACAGTAAAGGTGCATTATCTTTTGGCTATTGCGAAAAGCCTCTTGTTCTGATATTTATTCATTTCACATTCTTATAACATAGCTTGTCACAACATCAATATACAGCCTTAGTATAAGCCTACAAACAAGCAAACGTTTAACTCCAGAGGAAAATGCGGATTCAACTTTCCAAATAAAGAAACCTCCACAAATAGGCTACAATATAACAACTTGAGTTATTTACTGTGTTTAAGTACATTGGAATTGACTGTGTTATGGATCCATTTGTCTGCAACGCAACGTAGCCTACACCTCTCTTTAAAAATACAGAAACAGCTTACTATGCTGAAGAGTGATGACTGCGTAGCATGCAAGAATATCCCAGAAGAAAAGTTTGGAAAACACTGGTCTAGACATACTTTGATTAGTGGTCCTCTCTACCATTTTCTTGATTATTGGGATGTGTGGTTAACCTTTTACATAAAGCCTGTGACTTCAATGATGCCAGTGTTTTCTTCTATGTGATATTGCCTGGGATTGCCGATATGGGTGCCTTTTTTTTTTTTTTTTTTTTAAGGAAGCTAGACTCAGTCAGAAGCTATGCTGTTGTGGGATTTATGCACGTAACACTCTTACAAGAATGTGATACCTGTAATAAAAAATAATATATAATATTGTGATTAAAATATAAAATAAATAAAAATAATGTGAGACCTGACACTTGTCCCCCCCCCAACCCCCCCCCCCCTCCCCGCAGGGACGGATATCAAGGACAAGGTGCGAACCACACTCAGCACGCCGGCGCTGATGAAGATGTTGAACACGTCAGCGGACGCCAGCGACAGCCGCATGCAGCCGCTGGAGGAGAGTGGCATCATGGCCCTGGAGACGCCGCCGCCGCCGCCACCGAACGCAGACAAGTCGGGAGACGCTGCGTTCCTGCGCTCACTCCCGCTCGAGTGTGACCTGTACGAGAGCGACATGATGTTGGAGACGTCCATGTCGGACACAAGCACGTGACCGGGCGGCCGGATGGAGCTTGGAGAACTGATTGACACTCTCTCTTTGCTGAGGGCTGTGTGCGGATGAGGAGAGGGACATGGTAAAGGCGAAAAGAAAGCACGTCCTAGTGAAATAAGTGACTTGACTGAAAAAGAAGAAAGTAATGCTGCGAATTACTCTGAGCAACCAACCATCCCTCTTTACCCTTCCCTTACACACACACACCCCTCCCTCTCTAACTCTTGCCCCCTAACAGGCACTTGTGTGTTGCTCACCTGTGGATTTTTACATTGAATAAATGTGAGGCTGAATGCAAGAGGGGTTTAATGAAAAGAATTCATACAATAAACCCTGCATCCATATTTTTACATTGTATCTCTTCTCTTCGCTGTATTCTTCATATACATAACCAGACACGGAGTATATGTGTAGTTTTTATTACCGTCAAATGAAGTGTGTCAACAAAAAGACCTCAGACATGTAATCGTTCAATCCCCTCTGCGGCAATGAGGAGGTAATTTGCTCTTATTTGGTCGTGACATTTCCTCTTCACGCTCTCTTAGTTAAGATGTTTGTTTTCACCGGGTCCTAGGGACTCTAGGCGCGCGTGGTTCTAATTAGAGCCAGCCTGTGGTCAGACAGCGAGCACGCTTCAGGTGGTCTGACGCTGCCTCTTAAAAGCCTCACCGACGTCACGGTCTGAAGGTTTGCCAACTCGCGAGGTGAGCCAGATGTGGCATGGGTATCGGGGATCAGGGATGGTGACTCGAGCCCTTTACGCAGCGTCCACTCTGATGTTTCAACCACTTATGGAGAGTCATGGGCTGCACGCCATCCAAGTCTACAATTACGTACACACACGAACGGGTGTGTAAGGATTTGGATACATGCTCCACTTTTGTTCCCAGTTTGAAGAGTTCGGTGTCCACTCCCGAATGGCCATCGCCCAGACTTTGTGTAGAGACTAGTAGTGGAAAGCAAACTTTTCTCAGTGGTAAGTGCTTCATTGTGACAGCAATTGTTTGGTACAGAAACCACGAAAACGCACCTCTTCATGTTTTAGCTGTTTACCTATCTCTTTTCTGCTTAGTCCCTGGACGTGATAGCTTCGGACGGTCGCCAAGCCAACCTAGCAGTCCAGATGCATGGAGCACTTTCAGCACCGCCAGTACGGCTACTCCCCTACACCAGTCCAGAGGAAGAGTTCATCCCTCTGCAAGTGAAAGTGACACCGAAGAGACGGAGATCCCATCTTTCAGACGATGATTTTTTGTTCTCATTCGAGGAAAATGCGTCTTCACGCGTCTTTACTCAAATGTTATTTTTTGTGGCCTTAAATGTTATTTTTTGTGGTCTTAAATGTATCTACGCGGTTCAGAGTTGCTGGTCTAAATAACTATTGGTTATCATAATATAGAATTGTCATTTTGCCTTTGGTAAGGATTCCCCATGTTATTCTGTAGTTCTGCTAGTTCTCTATTTTAGCCAGGCATATCCTACAATTAGTCCTGGCTAGGCCTGTGTAAATGGAATTATCTTTGCATTTCTTGACAATAAAAGTTTGAAAATACTAAATACTAAAATATATGTTTGCAAAAAAAACAAAACAATCAAACGATAGCCTACAGTAGATGCCTAATGTCATTATGATCGAAACTCGCGGTGTTTTGGTTGGGACTTCTCGCGAGACCGAAAGACCCCGACATTGAAGGGGAGAAATGGAGAGATGAAGTCTGAAAAGGAGCAAATGACAGAGAGCAGGGAGAGAAGCATCGTAGAGATACAGTTCAGAGATATCCAACGGGACCAAGAGAACGTTACTCCAGGCCCAAAGGTCAAAGAAGAGAAAAAGGAAGTATTTACGAAGGTATGGAGTATATAACGCCATTCTGCATCTTTTGAATGCATCGAACCCAGTGTTGACGGATATCGTTATGGTGGCGCTGATCAGCACCATAGACAGCGAAATAGTGGGCGAGATATTTTAAAGGCTCCATAAGGCTGTTAGCAATATGTGGAAACGTTTTGGGGTTTCATCAAACCCAGCTATTGTTTTCTTCGCAGAGAATAAATGCAAACGCCTTCTCTACGTTTTGTTTTCCTGTAATGCCATAATATATCACCCTAACGTTATATCATGCTAGTCCTGTTCAAGCTAAAATGTTACAACCCAAACGTTAGGCTAGTGCGCTAGTGTGTGAGTGCTATCAGCGTTCAGTGGCTAAATCACCAATGCAGAACAGGGAAATATTTAATGTCTGCAGAGAAGGCATTATGTAACGTTTTACAAAACTATGACAGATAATGTATACTGGATGCCTTGCTTGGTTTTAGTTTACCCAATGCACGACCTTTACAGTTATGAGTTAATACCGAAAATGTGGCCATATTAGCCTAGCTTATCCTCCAAATTCATTTTAATGGTGCTCGAAAATGTATAGTTCTAGTGTTTCTCCTTAACAGGTTGTCATACGCCGACTGCCACCGAGTCTATCCAAAGACCAGTTGGAGGAACAACTTAGTCCGTTGCCGTCATATGACTACTTTGAATTCTTTCCAGCTGATCATAGGTAAAATGGGTGGATTATTTAATTAAAATATGACCGAACCTATTATTACGGATCTACAGACTGTGTTCTCTTGCGTTTTCCCCTGCAGCCTTTATCCGCATCTTTTCTCAAGAGCGTATATAAATTTCAAAAACCCAGAGGACATAGTTCTCTTCAGGGACCGTTTTGACGGTTATGTTTTCATAGACAACAAAGGTAACACAACGTATTATTTTCCATCTGTGTATTCTACATGTTTACTCCTCACTTTTTCACATTCCTCTGCCACTCAAAAAGAGATCAGATTAATTATTAGAAAAAGCTCTTTGCATATTTTTGTTTATTAAAAATGTCTCATATTATATCATTCAGGCCAAGAATATCCGGCAGTGGTAGAATTTGCACCTTTTCAAAAAATATCCAAAAAGAAGTTGAAGAAGAAAGATGCCAAAGCAGGGAGCATTGAAGAAGGTTTATTCAATGTTTTAGAGCTCTGGTTTTATGTAATCAGCCTGCTTATCTGTGGATGGAAAAAAAAAACCTCTTTTGTCTACTACCCAGACCCAGAGTACAAGCGGTTTTTGGAGACCTACTCTTGCGATGAGGAGAAATCAATGGCCAATCCAGAAACATTACTGGGAGAAATCGAGGCAAAGACCAGAGAACTCATAGGTATTGGAGGCAATGGCCTTTACACATTTGATCAACACTTACCTGACTGTGTTTTTGTCAGATGTAGTTGGCTGTGTAGCTCTTAAAGGTTCCTTTTGTGTGTGTGTGTGTGTAGCTAAAAGAACGACACCACTGTTGGAGTACATCAAAAATAAGAAACTAGAAAAACAGGTATGAGTTCAATTCAAATTATTTCTATAGCACCATAACATATGTTTCAAAGCACAAGTGCCTTTAATTGAACTTGGAGAGCACTGTAACAGCACAGCACCAGAGTTAACCAGCCGTATGACGGTCTGACTGCACAGAGAATCAGGGAGGAGAAGCGAGAGGAAAGGAGGCGCAGAGAGCTGGAGAAGAAGCGACAGAGAGAGGAGGAGAAGAGGAAACGCAGGGAAGAGGAGAGGCGAAAACGCAAAGAGTCCGAGAAGCAGAAGAAACTCTCCGAGAAGGAAATCAAGATTAAGGTGAACAAAAACATTTCAAAATGTCAGTGCACACACACACACACACATTATGAGTAGTTGTATATCGTTTAAATGTAACTTACATTCCTTCATAGCTTCTGAAGAAGTGTGACCGGGATGAAGATGTGGACTCGGACAGACTCAAAGAGAAGGGAGACAGCGGTGAGACAGACAGGAGTAAATGGGACAAGCCAGCTGCTCATGTGAAATCCAAAGAGCAGAAGGAGAAGTAAGATCACATGGGCATAGCCACCGTGTGGTATTAGCCACAGTGCAAAAACCTTAGGATGACAATAGATGCTACCATACACAATACCAAGATGCTGCAATAGATGCTACCATACACAATACCAAGATGCTACAATAGATGCTACCATACACAATACCAAGATGCTGCAATAGATGCTACAATAGATGCTACCATACACAATACCAAGATGCTGCAATAGATGCTACCATACACAATACCAAGATGCTGCAATAGATGCTACCATACACAATACCAAGATGCTGCAATAGATGCTACCACGTGTGGTCTCTTCTCTTGTGCAGAGGTCAGGCTGAGAGCGACAAGGAGCAGCGAGAGGGTCACGGCCGGCGCCAGAGGGACCGAGAGCACCGGGCCCGTGACGAGGAGCGCAAGCGCCAGCGCCACCACGACTTCGACAAGTTCACGCGCCGCAAGGACGAGACCAAGTGGGGCAAGGGCTACTGCCAGGAGCGGGCCAAGAAAGACGGCCACGGGCACCACGCGTACGGCTACTCTGGCCCCGACGCCGCGGACAAGCTGGGCAACCAAGACAGGGACGACATGGCCAGCCGGAAGGAGCGGATCCGGAACAAGGTGAGCGAAACGCTGACGGTTGTCAGTGGGGTCTCTCTCCCGCTTCTCATCCATCCCATAAAAAAAATCACGGGTTGCCATGACCACCTCTTTACAGAGCACAGGGGTTTATGGTCAATTCATTCACCCGTCAAGTGATCACCATCACACTAACTCACCTCAATTGCACAAAATCCTGTATTCTAGACTTTAACATGCCACAACAACAAGTCTATGATACCTCATGAATGACCGTTTGTTTTGATAGGAGTTCCTGGTTGTAAATGTAGTGTTGAGCCTTCCCCTCAGAAGGTTAAAACTAACAATTCTTACCCATTATCTCCAGACTGTGTTGTCGGGTCATCATCATTACCCTCACACATACACACACACACACACATACACACACACACACACACACACACTCATTGCATCATCATTCCCGTCACGGTTTGCAATACAAATTCCCCTCCACCCCACTCCAGGCTGCTTCCCTGAATGGGGGTGGTGGCGGGTGGTCAGTTGGTTTGGGTGGTGTGAGGTGGGGTGCTTGTATTGCAATCCCGTTGCTTTTTGTGTTGTGATGAGTCGTGCTGCGCCCCAACCAACACACACACACACACACACACACACACACACACACACACACACACACACACACTGATGTAGTGGATGTGTGTAGAGGCAGTTTAGCTGTGTTTGCTCTCTGGCTGTTGTGGCGGGCGTGTGGTGGATGATGGGCTGCCTATATTGACGCAAGTCACGTGTCTCTCAGTCTGTGTTAGCGCTTCAGGAGAAAAGGACCTCCCAGTCTGAGGGGCTGGACCAGATAAGAGGGGCTCTCCCAGAGAAGGTACAGCTAGCCTTTGAGCCTTTCCTAATCCAGGGAAGAGGGGGAGAGGGTGGGGGGTGGTGCCACTTTACTTTATTCTAGCCTACTGTATGCTGGGAGGCTCCACAGGATGCAAGGCCTAACTGTGGGTGGCTTTAAAACAAAACAAAAATAAAAGAAAGATTGTTAATGTTACAGGGTGCGTGTTTGGGGGAGGGTTTCTTTCTGATAGTCAGTGCCTTGGAGTCAAAATCAGTAATGCGCACAGCAGGTAGCTTACTGCTGAACAGAGTGTATCTTTTGTGTATTTAGTAAGTAAATAATGCATCTTGTTCTCATAGTTTGAGTTGTTGAATAAATAGGTTATATAAACTTTCCAATGCATAAATTCAAGACAGTTAAGAAATTAGAAATGTTACAGTATAAAACATTTCCTGTAGCAAGATGTAATGGGGGCATTAGTGTTGTAAAAATATTCCACTTTATTTATAAAAAGAAAATGATGGTAAATGATTAAATGTGTAAAAATGTTATCTGTTTGCATAATGATCTATCTTCTCTTCCAAGGTCACTGAGCCCCCTGAGCGTAATGTTTAGAAGTGGTTACAGCAGAAGTGGCCAGTGTGTGTGTGGTCAGTGAGGCTGTGTTGTTATGACAGAGTGTGTTGCTCTTCTCTCCTGTGGTCTTCTCTCCCCTTGTCGCTGCGCAGGACCGGCCGGCCATGCAGCTCTACCAGCCCGGCGCGCGCAACCGCAAGCGCCTGGGCTCCTCCGGCAAGGCTTTCGACTGCGCTGCCCAGTCGCCCGAGTCGCACTGCGGTGACCGCTGCTACGACGCCGTCCTGGGGACAGGATCGGAAAAGAGCGGCGATGAGTAGCAGACCAGACCGGGAGCAAAGAGCTGGAAGCGAGTAGTGAAGGCTGTCGATACCCTTAGCCTCCTCGGCGAGACACCCTCATCGTCCCATCATCGCCTGATTTCTGATGTTGTTGCTTTTGTTTGTGTTTGTTTTGTTTATTTTGCTTGCTTTGCTACTGACTCTGTTTGGATATAGCACAATAATGAAACTCCCTCACTGTAGCTATTTCAACTGGCCCGACGTACCCAAACGCGTGCAGATCATCCTGCGGACGGATGCATAGTTTGTTGTTGGTGCTGTAGTACTAGGAGTTGATGGAGTCTGATTTATCTGACTTAGAGTTACAGTAGATTTAGATTCCATGAAGTGCCACAACATTGGCAAAGCTTATGGAGGAATTTGTTGAGGTAGCACATGTTTAAAACTGTCCATTGACACTCTGAGCTGAGATTGGATACCTCATTGTTCGTGTAACAGATGAATTTATTACAGGCCTTTTGTAGTGAGCTGCAATGGATTCCCTTAGATTGTAGACTTTGTAAAGAATGTCTTTAGACTTTATCACAGAGAAAGTATAGATATTTAAAAAAAAAAAAAAGATATTTAAAAATGACAAACATATGGATATACTGTATCTGCACCACTGTATCTAAGAATATTGTTTTTTTGGACACACATATACATTGTATATTGTGTGTGCATTGAGGGGCTGAATGTGAGAGTGGACAAGAGAAAGTGTGTTGAATTAACTATGTATACTATGTATCTGTCAATGTTATAATATTACGCATGTAACCCTATGTTTATCGTAGCCCTCATTTTTAAGGTGCTCTAAAGTGACCTGCTGTAAAAAACGAAACAACAAAAAAAACAGACTAAACATATACTGGCTCCAGGTGTATGTCTACAGTTCAAAATTTGACAAAATCTCTGTGAGCCAAGAAGAACAGAACTTTTTTTTTTATTTAGAAATACCAACTGTAAGGTAAACATGCTGGATTTAAATATATGAAGACATTGATAGAGACTTTCTAAATTGTTAGGATTTCTACAAAGCAGCGGAACATGTAACATGTACCTTGTGTAACATGCCTTAGATTTGATTTTTGCACATGGTATTGTGAAATGAATTTTTGTCAAAATTCGTATTACAGGGTTAACAGACAGAATGTCTGATATTGTGCATCTGGTATATCTCTTTCCAGATTGGTGTCTGGGGACCTTGACAAAGCAAGATATCTTTTTGAAAACAGATTAAATAAAATAGCATTACAATTATCACCCTATACAGAATTGTTTCACTGATTACTTTCTTCTAAATTTCACTAACACTACACAACACAAATAATCAGTTCTTATTGATGATTTGTGTATGACATTAGGAAGAAAAAGAGTCCCAAGGGTCGTTATGGGTTGCCACTGATATTTTCGGGCAGGATGATACAGAAAACAGGTGCAGCTGGATCAGATCTGTGCAAGGTCAGTATCAAGGTCATTGAAATAAGAAGAGTTAACTCAATAGGGAGCATGTGAGATTTAATAAGCAGAACACGAGTAGATATGGGCCAGTTCTGCCATTTCCTTGGTAAATTTGAGGTTTGACAGGTGTAGGGAAATTATCCTTTTTGTATGGTTCCCTCTAGTGGGCAAATACAGAATAAATAATATATATTTTTAACCCCATATCCTCTATTGTTAGTGTTAAATAGAAATGTGAAAATGTTGAATTGCAGTACAAACACTATTTCACTCTACCACCCAAGCACCTCTATTGTCAGTGTTAAATAGAAATATGTAAAAAAAAGGAGAGAAGAGATCCGAGGCACTCTGATAAATTAATAAAAGTCCTTTATTTTACTTTGGACCTGCCGACGCGTTTCGGTCGCTTCCGACCTTCTTCAGGGCTTAATTACAATTAGTGACACAGGTGCACTTAAAAAGGTAGAGCTCAGTCATGTGATATGATCACATGACTATCAACATATAACAGGTACATACAATAACATACATTAGTAGCATGTAGGATTTAGGAACAGGCAATAACCACTCACATTTACTCCTAAGAGGTCAACCATGTATATATACAAACACACCAGTAAAGTTCAGTTGGACACTATCATAAAATATAGTAGACCTAAGACAATCACAAAAACACAGAAAAATCAAGATCATCATCAAAATGACTCTTTTTAAGGACACTACTGGTGAAAAGACTTTCTACTGTAAACATTTTGCAAATTGTAATTCTACTCATGTGGTGTATCGTTTAGATTGTAAATGTGGTTGTTTCTATATAGGTCTCACAAAAAGGAGACTGCGGGATTGATTCGCAGAACATAAGTACGCCATTAGGACAAAAAATCCCAATTATCCTATCGCAAAACATTTTCAATTCTCTGGACAATGCAACCCCAAAGAACTCACAGTCATGGTCATTGAAGGGATTCATAAAAACATTAGAAGAGGGGATAGACTTAAAAAATTGGCTCAGAGGGAAACCTACTGGATTGATACGCTACAAGCTTTGAAATATCCTGGACTCAATGATGATCTTGATTTTTCTGTGTTTTTGTGATTGTCTTGTTGTCATATGTCTACTATATTTTATGATACATAGTGTCCAACTGAACTTTACTGGTGTGTTTGTATATATACATGGTTGACCTCTTAGGAGTAAATGTGAGTGGTTATTGCCTGTTCCTAAATCCTACATGCTACTAATGTATGTTATTGTATGTACCTGTTATATGTTGATAGTCATGTGATCATATCACATGACTGAGCTCTACCTTTTTAAGTGCACCTGTGTCACTAATTGTAATTAAGCCCTGAAGAAGGTCGGAAGCGACCGAAACGCGTCGGCAGGTCCAAAGTAAAATAAAGGACTTTTATTAATTTATCAGAGTGCCTCGGATCTCTTCTCTCCTTTTTTGACATGCATTCCTTTTGACTCCGTCACCCACTGAAGCAATCACTTTTTCTCTCTCCACGTTCAAAGCCAGAAATATGTAAATGTTGAATGGCAGTACAAACACTATTTCACTCTCCCATCCAAGCAAAGTTTGACCAGAAATAACAAATAATGTCATTTTGCTCTTGGTGGCATGCAAATCTAAAGGAATGCTGTTGAATGTACTGTTAACCCATTTACTCCTAAAATGCCTGCTAAAAACGCCTATAGAATCCTATGGCATTCTAGACTAAATAACCTTATTTCCTAAGGGTTTTCTGAAAACATACTAAAAATTGTCAACGTCTACCAAAATGTAATATCTAAGCCTCTGTAGCACCTAGAAACATGAAATAAAAAGCATGCTGCGCTACGCAGCATCCAGCGGGAGGGTCAATGTTGCGCTACGCAGCATCCAGCGGGAGGGTCAATGTTGCATCATGCAGCATCCAGCGCGAATGGGTTAAAATGCTGCATGTTATGACTTATATTTTAATGTAAAAATGTATACATATACTGGCTAAAAGAGTAACAAATTTGTACTCCCGCTTTGGCACACTGCAGTAAGAGTAGGCCACCCAACGCCTTTTAAAGGAAGTTTACCTATGAACCAGACAAACAGACAAAGAGAGTAGCGCTGCTTGAAATTTTGTGATCCCTCTGAAATGGTCAGTTGTTTTTTACAATTAATGCACAACCAAACCCTAATTTGTAAAGCTGACCTTCCAAGTAATAGACAGAAACAAAAGAATTGATATATTTTCATTATATATTCAACAAAGCTCGCAAAAGTATGTGAACCCACATAGTTACTTTCTTGTAGCACCTCCTTTTACACCACTACGTCAACCAAACATCTTCTGTACTCATTAACCAGTGTCTCATGTGTGGTTCTGTGGATTTTTGCCTACTCATTGCTCTTAAGAGAGGTTGGAGGGACAACTGCCATACTGCCCACTTCAGATCTATATAAAACAATTCTATTAAATTGAGGTCTGGACTTTGACTAGGCCAATCCAGAGTACAAATTATCTTTATCTTACAGTTTTTTACAACTCTACACACATTTTCAAAACTCTGTGTCTATTTTTCAAAATTTTACACTCACAATTGCTCACACAAAATGCAACATGCCTCAAATCTCCAGCAAAATGGCACGCAGCATTCAAAATGTCTCAACCTAAAGCTCTTCTGTCTTTTATGGGCTTCAATGTATTTTTCCATACAAAAGTGAAAGTCATCTACAGAGAGCTGTGGTGTAGTGGATAAGGAGCTGCTAACATGCAGTAGCCTGAAAAGTCGGGGGTTCAATTCCTGGCTTCCACTTGTGCCATTGGCATTTAATTGGCGTCTAAGTCGCTTTGGAAAAAATTGTCTGCTAAATTAATGAATGTAAATTTAACCTTTAAAACTCATTTGAAAATGTGTTGCAAGGCATAGAAAGTCCTCACTATAGATGAACTCACAAAATATCATTAACCAACCACTCCTGAGTTAATCATGAATTATAGTATTAGGAAGTGGTTTATAAAACATGTATCCACATCCTTACTAATCATTAGTGCATATGTGGGTGTAGTCAAGCCCCAGGTGGGCGGCCCCCACGATGGAGCGAGAGAGGCAGTCCGCGACAAGGTTGATTTCACCTGCAACATGTTGTATGTCCGTGGTAAACTCTGAGATGTAAGAGAGATGTCACTGTTGGCGGGCTAACCATGGCTCAGACACCTTAGCCACGGCAAACGTTAGGGGCTTGTGATCGACGAAAGCTGTAAACTGTCGGCCCTCCAGCAGCGAACGGCAAGCAACTCACGGTCAAAGGTGCTGTACTTAACGTTCACTGGGGCGTAGCTGGTGGCTAAAGAAAGCAAGCGGTTGCCAGGCACCATCCACCCACTGCTCGTGCACAGCGCCAACCGCAAAGTCCGAAGCATCTGTGGTGATGGCAATTGGCGCACAGGTGATGGGTGTGCCAGCATCGTTGCGTTGGCCAAAGCAGACTTAGCGTCTGTGAATGCTGTGTCTCTCTCCGAGGACCAATCCACCAGGTGTTTGCCCACTTTTCCCTTCATGGCCCCATGCAGGTGGCGCATGAGAGCAGCAGCTGTGCGAATGAAGTGGTGGTAGAAGTTCACCATTCCCAGGAACTCCTGCAGAGACCTTACTGTGACCGGCCGAGGGAAATTCAAGACTGCATCAACCTTAGACGGGAGCGGCACGGCCCCGTCCTTGGTGACTTGATGTCCCAGAAAGTCTATGGTGGTCAATCCAAACTGGCACTTAGCTGGGTTGATGATTATTCCATGCAGGCTAAGACGCTCGAAAAGGATCCGCAGGTGGGATAGGTGTTCGGCTTTGGAGGCACTGGCCACTAGGATGTCGTCCAGGTACACAAACAGGAAAGGCAGTCCATGAGGTGCTGGAACGACTGGGCGGCGGTTTTAAGGCCGAATGGCATCCTCAGGAACTCGAACAGGCCAAAAGGGGTGATCACCGCCATTTTGGGGACATCCTGCGGGTGGACGGGAACTTGGTGGTATCCACAGACGAGGCCTACCTTAGAAAAGATAACTTTACCCGCCGGGTGTGCTGAAAAATCCTGGATGTGACGCACTGGATAGCGATCTGGTGTTGTAGCGTCGTTGAGACGGTGGTAATCTCCGCAGGGTCACCACCCACCGGCGGGCTTAGGAACCATGTGGAGGGGTGAAGCCCATGGGCTGCTGGAGCGGCGGATGATGCCGAGGCATTCCATGCCATCAAATTCAGTCCTGGCAATGGCGAGCTTTGCTGGTTCCAGTCGCCAGTGAAAATGTGGGCCGTGTGAGCACAGGAAACTCTGCGAGCAGGTGATGAAACTCGTCAGCCTGTGAGCGCACGCTAGAGAGTCGAATGGGGTCCACACCGCTAAGAGTGTATGAACAAGAAGTGGTGGCGTCAATTAAGCGACGGTTTTTGACATCCACCAGCAGCACGTGAGCACATAGAAAATCAGCTCCCAGAAGGGGGACGGCCACTTTGGCTGTGATAAAGTCCCAGCTAAACCGCTGGCCACCGAAACACAGTTCAACATGACGAATGCCATAAGTGCGTATGGGGCTACCATTAGCAGCTTCCAGGACGGGGGGGGGGGGGGGGGGGGGGCAAGACCGTCAGACAGGATGTCCAGTCTAGATGCAGGCAGAATGCTCCTCTGCGCGCCGGTGTCACACAAGAAACGGCGCCCAGAGGTGGAGTCCTGGATGAACAGCAGCCTGCCGGTGCGGCCGACGCTCAAGGCTACTACTGAGCGCCGGCCCTGGCGTGAAGCTGCAATCCAACATTTAGCGTGGTAAAAACACAGGCCGTTGTCAGAATGTTCCCGGGGCGAAACCGTCTCACTGCACACCGGCGGCGACGTGGTTATTGTGGGCCGGTGCGGTTGTGGCAGCGTAGGCAGGATGGAGCGGAGTCGTGCAGTCGTGCCACAGTGTTGACCAGCCAGCAAAAACCTGTCAGCCTCCTCAGCCAGCGCACGGCATTCAGTGATTCGGTGGTGTTGGCCAACGCAGCCCAGTACCTGAGAAAGGAGTTGTCGCAAGAAAAGCTGGACGAAGAGGAAATCAGGCGTGTGCTCCCCAAGCAGACCCAACATCCTATCCATAAGCTCAGAGGGTTTGCTGTCACCCAAGCCTTGCAGAGAAAACAGCCGGCTAGCTCTCTCAGCATCAGAGAGTTCAAATGTCTTTAAAGGGACACCAGGCAAGCCTGATGCTTTTTCTCTACGAAACTCCCCCTAGCGTCTGTACGTGTCGATACATGGAACCAACATGGCGCAACATGGCACTGCCGGTGATAACAACAAACCAGCAGCGTGTCCTTAAAGAGACAGTGTCCCTAAAGCAGAACGAGATAATGCAGTAAGCACAGAACGAGATAATACAGTATGGTGAATTATGTCCATAGTGTCCACTACACAGGCCAATTACTTTATCATTGTTATAATTTAAATGCTACAACAATTTAACATTCATCACAATAGTTTTTTTATATAATTTACTTCATAGCATGGCGCCTGAAGTCATGATATATTATGGAGTGTGAGTGTCTGGTCAGAGAACTCCCGGACACAGCTCCACCGTTTATCTTCTTCAGTCGTCATAGTTTTGTAACATTGAGTCACATTCACAGGTAATGTTGTAAGTATGTGTGATTTGTGTCATTTGTGTGTTGAAATATAGGTGTGTGTGTGTGTGTGTGTGTGTGTTTTTTCTCTGCATTTATGCACTGAATACAGGGAAAAGGGGGGGGGGGGGGTCACTACTTTCTCTCCATTTTCGCAGGCTTTCACACAGCGCCTTTCCTCTCAGGGACACCCGAAGCCTATCTACTCGCAGTAGTTGAGAAGTAATGACCCAAGTATGATGAAGGAGACGTCTCCTTTTCCCCCTAAATATGTTTCTGTTTTAAGCTGCCTTGTGCAACACAGACCTTACAACCACACTCACATGCATTCACCTTTTACTTGTTTGTTTGAAGGGTGTCATTTTATTGCTGTGTATGTGACTGTACAAGGAAAGATTTTAACAGAATTGGTACAGACTGTCACCCCTCTAAAATGGTTTAACCCCAAGGTCTTAATTGGGTAATTGGCTGGCCTATTTATGGCTCACTCATTTCATGTTGAAGAAGATAGATAGATACATACATACATACATACATACATTAGATAGATACATACTTACATACTTACTTTCTTTCTTTCTTTCTTTCTTTCTTTCTTTATTGATCCCCAAGTCTTGAAAGAGAGGACTGGAGAGCATTTCAATGTGACAGCTTGCTGTGAGGGTGTGTGAACCTAAGTATTGAGAACTCTTTTATTGAAAACTTGTTGGTTGATTTTGTTTGTTTGTTTTTCGTCTTGTGTGCTATTTGTCGGCACTATTTTCGCACTGTAAATAAATCTGCACTCTCCATCACAAAATCACTTCCCCTCAGTGAGTCCTAGCCACTCATCCTGCATGTCGGTATGGACCGCAAGGGCCGTATTTTCTCATATGAATAAATAAAAACAAAAACACTCAAGAAAAGAGATGACAACTGTAGACTCTTTTCTCAAGAATAACTTCTGCCTCGTGTTGTCTTGCACCTGAGATGTGCACAGTGACCTCTTCCTGCTTATAGGTGGATGTGCACAGTGACCTACAAAATGCACAACAGTTACTATCAAATGGTGTACAAAAATCAGAATACAAAGACACACTCCCACCACCCCTCCCTATACACACAACCACCCATCCTCCCACAGACCCTACAATTCACCCCTCTGCCGCTGTTGATGCTTGCTGTTGAGCCAGCTAGCCACATTTCCCTCTGTCTCAAACAAGTGCCAGTTACAGTCATCATTTAGTAACAAGACAATGGGGGGGGGGGGGGGGGGGGCAGTCGAATACATCATACCAAACAACTATAAAGCCAATACCACATCAGCATGAACCATCCCAACTTAACAACATCAACAACGTTCGTAAGCACATCTCTTCAGGTGAAGTAGCCCCCCATCTCCACATTCTATGCATAGAATCATATTTTCTGTTGTCTCTTAAAGGAACACGCCACCCAAAATCAGTAGTGATATATGTTCTTGCCGTAACTTTCACGAGTTGAGTCGTACCTCTCCCGCGTCGGTAGGTGCACTCAAACGCTCTGTCGCGCGGCGCGAATGTGTTAGCATGTTGCTATGCTAGCGGGCTCTGCCGTGGCCGTAGAGAGAGGCACACAGCCGTATTCAAACACCTCCACGTTTTACCTACTTAAATACAGTTGCACGAGTAGTTGATGAAAAATTTTAGGGCACACAACATGAAACGTGACGATTTTCCAAGCGAATAAACATGAGAACTAAAATGTGTGGCGCAATAGCACTTGGGAGTACTTCGACCTAGCGTGGTAATATTATTAACACCTAATTGTAGATCCTATCCACCACAGAAATGGCTCACTAGTTAACTAGTGGACAGAAATGGCTTGCATGTACATGACAATTATGCCTGATATCAAGATATCTGAATAAATGCTCAATCGGCTTGCCATAGAACACAAAGGTGTAATGCATTCCCGTGTATATTAGCTGTTCCAGAGTACTCCTGTTTTGAAATAAATTGTAGCAAAATTCAACATGGTCTTTTGGCTTTAAGCATTTCTTAAAACTGAGCTGTGCTTAGATCGCCTAGATATCTGTAAATATCAGAATCAGAGAATATACAGGCAGCTCACGGTTAAGAGTTTGTCACTGTAGCCTTAATGATTTCTTTTCACAAAATGCTAAGCATGCATGTATTTCAGTTTCTTAAAACTAAGCTGTGCTTAAATGGGTCAATGCATGATTTCATAACATACCAAATAGAAAATAAATGTTAAATATAGCCTACATCTGTACATATTAAGATTATGTAGGCTACACAGTATAGTTAGATCAAGTTGGACAGTAGCACATTTTTATCATGGATAGTAGTTGGACAGTAGCACATCATTTTATATATCTATAGTGGCTGGTGAAAGAGTTGAGTGGCTTTTTTTCGGGGGGGGGGGGGGGGGGGGGGTTATAGTGGTGTCCCCACCAAAGCTCAGACCAAACCTACGCCCTTGTTTTGAAGTGATGTTGAAGCGATGAGATGTTGAAGTTCTCACATAATTTGAATGGGCCTTTATTTGAATTATGGGCAAAGTCTTATGTGTGACTATAGAGCTAATTTTATAAGCCAAATCAATTTGCTAATTTAACACCAAGGGCCACACCTTAGCCACAAACACGGATAAGTCAGCTCAATGCTATAAATGTCACACAGTTGTTGATCAGATAGACGTTGCACTTTGCCCACTATAGTTATATTAGGGCCTGTAATTTTTTAGAGTAGCAATGTGCACTTTTTTCTGAATCAGTCTTCCTACTATCATCAAGAGTCATAGTGACAACAGTGACATCTCTGTTATAATTCTCTGCCAAATACCAGTGCTGTCTGTAGTGCGACCCAAAAGCAGAACCTCTTCTATCAACAGGAAACCATTGCACAGATCTCGTGAACCTCATGCTTAGCACAAGTTAAGAGAGAAAAACATGATTTGTGTAGGTCCATTATACTTCTCCTTGACTATTTCCCATGACTATTTCTTGAAATGGTTAGTTCAGTGAGTGAGCACAGTGCCAGAATCCTGTGTTGTTCCTCGTATATAATTAATTTAAAAAACAATTTAATGAAAACCCTGAAATGAAGAATGATTTGGACAGGGATTTTTGAGGTGTCACAGGTGCCTGATATGTCAATTTCTTCTTCTGCACACTGTTGCACATATGTACACTGTATTGTGCATGAAGTGTTTTGATGCATTGCACTGCTGGTCACATAAAGGTTAACAGGAACTTACAGATGTGACTTGCATGTGGCAAGTTCAACAAAACAACTTCAGATCATGTGTTTTGTGTTTACCAAGAAGCCCTAATATAAATACCACTCGGAGCTCCTCTGCATGCGTTTCTCTCCCCTCCTAAAGCAGTAATGACTTGGCGAAAGTGAATACAAATATGAGTGAAATGTCCTTGAATGAAACTACCACGCAATACAAAGAGGCATCATGAGGATGAACTTGTGGTTCTTTGGTAACATCACACCTGATAGCCTCACACAAACAGAAGATGACAGTGAAAGGTTGGGAGGTGTGTGTGTGTGTGTGCGTGCGTGCGTGCGTGCGTGCGCACGTTTGTCTGTTTCTGTGTGTGTGTGCGTATGTGTTTGTGTGTGCATACTGTATGAGTGCATGTGTGCATGTGTGTCAGTATGTGCATGTGTGTGCTTGTGTGCATGTGTGTCAGTGTGTGTGTGTGTGTGCGTTTGTGTGTGCATGTGTGTGCTTGTGTGCATGTGTGTGTGTGTGTGCGTTTGTGTGTGCATGTGTGTGCTTGTGTGCATGTGTGTCAGTGTGTGTGTGTATGTGTGTGTGCGTTTGTGTGTGCATTTGTGTGCATGTGTGTGTGTGTATGTGTGTGTGCGTTTGTGTGTGCATGTGTGTGTGTGTGTGTGTGTGTGTGTGTGTGTGTGTGTGTGTGTGTGTGTATGTGTGTGCTTGTGTGCATGTGTGTGTGTGCTTGTGCGCATGTGTGTGTGTGTGTGAGACTGAGAGTCAGTGTCACACCCTTCTCACCACAGACCCACCAAACCAACCGCCCCTCATTCCCTCTGCTGGTCACAGATCAGAGTAATAGCCACGTGCATCTGTTTCTGCTGCCTGTGCACATCCTTCCAATGTTGCCATGTCCAGTCAAATGCAGTGGTCTCAGAGGGGCATGCACTGACACAGAAACGCATAGTCGACATCAGTGTAATATAACTTGTGTGTGATCTTAAAAATGCGGATCAAACATTATAGGTTTTCTACTTTGTGACAAGTTTAATTTTAGTAGACACCCTTGTCTGTCAGTGCCAGATTCCCTCAGACAAATATACTAAATTGGTCACATCTCTTAGTTTTGAGGCTGTGTAATTTTACATGTAGCACCTGGAAGTTGGAATACCAAAGGTATGCAAATGCATACCAACTGACTGAGAATGCTTGGTAGATAACAACGCATGGTAAATATTATATCAAACAGCTGCAGAAGGCCCAGTTGTGAAACATTGCAGTTACACACAGGAAACAAGGCTGCGAAGTGTACTTTATCTCCGGCTGATGTAAGGCCTGCCTGCGTATGCAACATAAAACAGAACCCTGATTTCACCATCCATGACAGCTCCGTGTTTTTGACTCTCCGTTGAATGTTGGTGCACAGGAGATGAGCGCGCTCTGAAGACATTCACTTCCTCCACCCCAACGGACCGAAGCATAAAGTTACTGGCTTCCTGACTGTACCTCTCACAAAACAGCCACAACTGCCAACTGCACGTGTCAACACACATGTGCCCGACTTGGTAAGTACACAATGTTTTCTACTCAAACAAATGGATTTTTATTTTGTTTTTAATGCTTCCTTTGTAAGGACTTTTGCTATTCTGTGCCTATATGCATATTTATTCACCTGTATTAATGTTTTCACATCAACCTTTGAATTTAATCAATTCAGTAGAAGTCACCAAGTGTTACTATGACTTGTGCATGTCACTGGCTTTGAACGGTTTATAACATCAGTTTGCATTTAAATGTTGAATTTGCATAATTTGTGAACTGAACAAAACATAAATCTTCCACAACAAACCATGATTCAGCCTCTGAGAATAGAAATTGGTCTGTGGTTTTATGAATCCCACAAGACAGCTTTTAGCTTTTTGTTTCCATTCGATCCACATCACCTCCACTTTTCTATGGCTACAGGTATACACTACAATCGGCAAATCAATAGAAACATAATCCTCATTTTCAAATAAAGCACATGTACGCATGTGTATACAACAACAACTTCAGTTCAGATCAGACTACATAAATGACTGATCTGTAAACTGACAGGAACAACTCTCACGGATGTAAGTGAGGTCCTCGCGGGGGTGTAGTCAGCTTAAGTACAGCGTGTGGGGGAGACAAACAAGCCACTACTGTGTTGTCCTCTCTCTCTCTCTCTGCCGCACCACGGCATGGATCACACGTGGCACTGCATGCTAATGCTTCAGAGGCGGCCCACACTCCGGCTAACCCCACAATGGTGCCCGCCCAGACCATATCTGCCCCAGACCCATGCCAGGGTCCGCTGTCAGGGTCTGGATGTCTGACACACCCGGCGCAACAGCCATGCACAGTAGCATATGAGCACAGCCATGCACAGTAGCATATGAGCACAGCCATGCGTAGTAGTATGAGCCTGATTGTTTGGAGTAGTGTTTAACTACTCTGCGTGCAAGCACACAGACACACACAACATTTGAGCTTTTGCCCAACTGACGGTAGTGGTTATCTGCATCCCTTCATACTTGTAGATGTGGTCCACTGATTTGCATGTAGTTTTGATCAAAACAGAACAGAAAGAGTTCATAAATCAGTATTTGTCTGATAATGTACCTTATCATTATTTACTTACACTGTGGCACGTGTTGCATTTTTACACATACATAATCTCCCAAAAAGAGATCAAAAGAGTGCTCGTAATGCGCTGTGCAAGGTTCATGCAGGGCTGTGTGCTACCTAATCTGGGTCGAGATTAAAAAAAAAACTCCAGATCTTAGAGCCTTGTACTTAACCTCTGCTCAGACTGGAAGTCGAAGTCAAACCAGTGATAACTATGCGTTTGTGATGTTCAGAGATTTTGTGAAATGAGTTAAATGTGTGTGAGAGGGTGAGGCTTGGGCTTACCCAATGTGTGGGAGAGAACTGGTACCCACACCCTAGCACATCCTGTTTATCACATGTACTGAGGCACAAGACTCACAAGGCAAAGAGGGCCAGGAGTAAACTGCCACATTTAGTGACTGAGAAAACCAGCCCTCTGCCAAGCTGAAGTTTAAGATGGCAGTCATTGGAAAATAACAACATAAAAATATTGCAAAGATCACTATGTTATCTAAATATAATTTAGCCTGATTCAGGCCAGACAATGACGATGACAATTTCCAACACAATAGAGAAAAGTTTTACTGTTCATTGCACCAAACAGCAAACAATGTCCTTGTTGTGAACAGGCATGTTGTGTAAAGAATTAAAAACCCTATTGCCCCTCCCCCCCTTCTCTTTCCCTACAGCTAAACCAATCTGAACCAAACTGACTTGGAATTCATTCAGCCACCATGCTTGACAATCAGCAGTCAACCTCCACTTCAAACAATTCGACCAATTCAAGTTTACTAGATGAGCAAACACTGGCATTGTTCAAAAACACCACGGTCAGCAACTTGATTTCCTCAATATACATCATCATCACCATTGTCAACCTTGCCAGTAACGGCGCTGCCCTTTACCTGCTGCTGTTTCGCACCTCCCCCAAGACGCCCACCATCATATTCATGATCAACCTCACTCTCACCGACTTGGCTGTGGGCTGCGTGTTGCCCTTCCAGATCCACTACCAATTGGCAGGCTACAACTGGACACTGGGTTCTTGGTCGTGCACCCTGCTCACCGCTGTCTTCTTCGCAAACATGTACTGCTCCATCCTCACCATGACTGCAATCAGCATTGACCGCTACTTGGGTATTGTGAAACCTTTGCTCTTCAGGGATATCCGGGAGAAAACCGTGTATGCCGTGGCCCTGTGCTCAGTCATGTGGGCTTTTGTCTTGGGGATTCTATACCCGCTGTTGAAAGCAGACCTCCTCTATAAGGTAGAGGATCTGGGCATCAACACCTGCTTTGATGTCATCCGCATGGACCTGCTCCCGAGCCTTACAGCATGGGCAGGGTTCTTCGGCGTCATGTTTCTCTTCTTCTTTCTCATCCCCTTTGTGGTCACCATCTTCTGTTACATCAGTATCATCTGCAAGCTGGCCAATGATCCCCACACAAGCCAGCAGAAAGGGAGGGTTGTCCGTCTCGCCATTATTGTGCTGTTTGTCTTCGTGGTGTGCTTCGCCCCCAACAACATCCTGATGATCGTCCATGCAGTCAGCAGACTTTTCTATAAAAAAAGCCTCTACATGGCCTATAAGCTCTCTCTCATGCTGAGCTGTGTGAACAGCTGCCTGGACCCTTTCATCTTGTATTTTGCATGCAAAGAGTTTCGCAAAAAACTCAGGCGGATGCTCAGGCTTCCATTCCTGAGCAGCGTGGACAACCATGTGGGTCTCCGAGAGGACCTGTACTCCATGCGCTCGCAGCCAGAGGACGATGTCCTTAGCTACAATGGCGAAACAAAGATACTGCGCATTGACAGCATGGTGTCTAACCACATTTAAATAAAGCAAAAGTTACAGTATGAACAATAAACAGAACATTGGTCACTGCTTAACCACTGTTGACGTGAACAACGACGTGTCATTAGGCCTACTTTTCACTGAATCTGTTGTTGAAATGAATGTGTGGGGTTATTTCTTTTGTCATTGGTCTGGTGTTGCTAATTTTTTCCTCTGGTCTGAGGTTTTGTTGTTGTTGAGAGTTTTGTAGCCTAAGGTAGGGCATTAACTGTGAAGAGACAATAAGAATGCAATGTTTTGTTTTTATATTTTGTAAGCATTTAAATGATGATATTGAGCTATGCATGTTGCTAAATTATTTATTCCCTATTGCAATTATTTTTTGTTAATAATGTCATTGTTGTTGGAAAATCTGATTACTTATTGGATGTATCAAGCAAAAAGTTCCTTTACACAGATCATGTCATTTTTGTGGATTTTGTGTTTTTTTGTGCCAAGTATTGTCCGAAGCCCAGTTATCACATTTTTCACATCACGAATCACATTTTATTGTCTTTTTTAATTTTTTAAATTATTATTATTGCTTTGGCCATCGTGGTCTTTTAAGCTATATAATCTTGTTCAGTATTGAATTCCTTTTTCCCCTTTCAGTTTCAAAAGATTGTCTCATGAAAATCCGTCCATTTTGTGGATTGTACGATTAGCTTATGAGTTTAATATAATGGAGTCTTTGAGCTCTCCTGTTGACAATAGGTTTTTAAATAACTTATTTTGTAAAACTACTCAGGAAAATTGTGATTTCTCATTGTTTAGGCTGTTTTACACAAAGAGGAAGGTAATGGTGTAGCCTAGGCCTACTTTTTCCCAGTTGGTTGTATAGTTCCCTTTTAGTTGGACGTAAACAAATGAAGTGTTATGTTGTTACTGATTGTACTTACTGTACTTACTGACTGTAAGTTGAAGAGTTTTGAAATAATATGACTGGTAGTGTGAATTAGCTTCTTGTAGCCTATATTAAATGTGGCTTAATTGCGTTGATCACTAGAAATAGACGCATCCCAGTGGCAACAAACGTAATTTGCAGCCAGGGTAGTTGATCACTGCTAGGTTTAGGCTTGAGACTTATCTTGAGAAACTACGATGTTGGTAAAATTACATATCAAATGTGATTAAGTTGCAGCAAGTCTACACATACTACAGCATGCACACACAAGATGCATAGCGCCTAGTTTTTTTTATTATTATTAAAGCATTGAGACAACCAAGCAAGCTATGCGATGCAACTGTCATGTGATCATTCTTGCAATAGGTAAATAAATAATGTTTTTTACGCAATTGTTACTATAGTCAGTACTTTTCTATAGCCTAAATGAACCCTTTAAGGATAATAAATATCTACGATATAACGATTGTTTTTATTTAATGTATTCCTCTCATGTAACTGGAACGCATGTAATCCATTGCCACTCTATTACAGACAACTATTTTCTAATTTGAGCTCATATTTTTGCTATATGGAGTCGCCTATTAGCATACGCAGAGGGGTGCTCGAGGTGACGCTGGCCGGTGCACAACGAACACGTCCATTGCATTAAACTTAGAAGCGTGCGCATGCGTGATTTTGCTCCGCCTGCTGCATTGCTTGACTGGAAGTTCTGTTCGGAACCTTTCAAACCAGTAGATTGCCTCCAGGTAGGTTAAAGAAATGCATAGGCTACGAACGGCGATATCATATTTTAATATTGTTCCTATTGTTCCTTGGGACTGCGTATTATATTGTGCCAACTATACCGCGCCAGATTCTGTTTTGATCGCAAAAGTTGTAAAATACAAGCGAATCAGCTAGCTAAGTTACCTTAATCATCTCCAGAATTAAGCATTGCGGCTTAGCCTACTTTCAGTTAAGAATATACAGTGAGTCTTGATTGTTGTAGTTAAGTAGTTTTAGGCTACTTTACATCCTCAGTAGGTAGCCTGAAATACGTGTTCAGACCCTGCCAGTTGTGACCACACGATGTAGTCCACCACCGCTGCTGCTGCTGCTGCTGCAGGGTCACTCTATCATAAATTGCAGGCCAAGAATGCCCCCTCAGTGAAACATTTATGTGTCCTTTGCTGTCAAATAGAAGAAGGACAACAGACATCATAAACCATGGTATTAAATCCAGTCATCAACAAGTTGACTGGGAAGCTCGTTGTTCTTGCCAGTGCGTCTCCCAGAAGGCTTGAGATTTTGACAAATGTGGTAAGGCTTTTTCTTGTACAGACTTTCACAGTTAATTCTGTACCACAATCATTTGAATGACTTGTGTTCTTCTCCTATGCTACGTTGTTGTTGCAGGGGCTGCGCTTCGAAGTTGTGCCGTCCTGGTTTAAAGAGACGTTGGACAAAGCCTTATTTAAGGATCCGCAGGACTATGCTGTGGAGACTGCCAGGCAGAAAGCCCTGGAGGTGGCCAGGAGAATGCCATATGTGAGTCCATTCCTCAAGAACATACATGTACAAGTGTTTTGTTTTCTTATTTTTCCATCATTATGGCTGGCTAGTCCACCTCGAGTGTGTGTGTGTGTGCACGCACACACGTGTGCATGAGGATTTTGAGAAAGATTTAAACAAAAGTATTATCTTTTTTAGAAACACCTGAAAACCCCTGACATTGTCATTGGAGCAGACACTGTTGTGGTAAGCTGTAAGCTGTGATATGTGATCATTTAAGTGATATGATGTGAGTTTATTCTTCATTCTTCTCAACCTGTGCCCTCCCTCCTCCACACCCAGACAGTGGACGGTCACATCCTGGAGAAACCATCAGACAAGCAAGATGCTTACAGGATGTTGTCCAGGTTCTCTGATTTCCTGTCAGCATGCTGCATTTACAATGCATTAGATATACGCTGTGATAACCCATGTTGGCTCACTGATGGTTGTGCTTGTGTTTTGTGCAGTCTGAGTGGGAAAGAGCACAGCGTCTTCACAGGAGTTGCTATCGTGCTCTGCCAAGAGAAAGAAGGTCAGAAAGATATTCAAACATTTTCTGTTGGAACCCCAGATAATATAATGTAAAAAGCTGGTTGTAGGCCAATACGTGTTAATTATGTTATGGTGTCTCTCTGGGCATATCACTTTCTGGTGAACATTTCAGCGTTGACTCTCCTCAGTGTATTTTTCTAGGGTTTGTGTAAAACACTTTGTGTTTTGATGCTCTCTTTCCTCAAGACAAAGAAGTTGACTTCAACGTGGTCGACTTTTATGAGGAGACGAAGGTGAAGTTTGCCGAGTTGTCAGAAGACATGCTGTGGGAGTACATCAACAGTGGGGAGCCAATGTGAGTGTCTGGTCTCTGGTCTAACATCCTCTATACTGTTATCTCTGTCCCGGCCTATGTAGTCTGTCAATCAGACAGTCAGGCAGTCAATTTCAGTCAGAATGTGAACTCTCTGAACTTGTGGACTTTGACATAATCATCCATTTCATCATGTTTACTTTGATTAGCTCAGTGTGACGACTGGAACCTGGTAGGCCACAGAGTTAATAAAGGGCTCAAGTGATTAAATCTGTAGAGCATGAATCCCGGCTTTCTTCTTTGTTTTTTTTTTTAACAGTTTTTGTCTAAGACTAGTGAATGCGTACACCTACAATAGCACAGGCATTGTTTAAAATCTAGCGTGCCGTGTGAAAGTAATTGTGATGAATAATTACTTAGACTGGCAAACTTCAGGAACACTCAGGAATCAGGTTTATTCTGTTACAAGCAGAGAGGGTAAAAAATGGTCTATGGTAGGCCATGGCACAGAGGCCATGGCCTCTGTTGGATCCACCTCTCTCTCTCTTCTTCAGTTCTCCATGTTCTTGTTTCACAAATATTGCAAGTTAGTCACTTGCAAGTTAGTCACAACAATCCCACATGGTTGGTTCTCCAGATGGCATCAGACACACATACTCACACACCTACTTCACACCTATCTGAAGAACATGAGGAGAGATATCTTATATATCAGAAATATCACTTATAGAATGTTCCAAACATTATCACAATCAAATCATTACAATCCTTGTACTGAGACTATTACAATGATACCAAACATGAATATGTTTACATTTCATGACACATGGATTCAGTATAGCAAGGTGACATCCTTTGTCTTGTGGATCTGAGGGCCCGTCCACACGGAGACGCTTTTTAGGTTAAACGCAGAGGTTTTGCTTCGTCTTGGCCGAGCGTCCAAACGAATCCTGTAAACGCACTGCCCGAAACCGCACTTTTCTGAAACCTGGTCCCAGAGTGGAGAAATCTGAAACCGTAGCCCGTTTGAATTCGTTTAGACAGCGAAACCGCACATCCTGCTTGCGTATCGATGATGTCATCGCCACACCTCAGCTGCCCTGGACTTGCACTTATAGTATTGCCTAACAATACTAGTTTTCATACATGACATTACCTACGATTACACTCCGTAAGATAAATATCACAACTGGTGCTGCACAGCGCCGATAGCTTATGACTTGGTGGACTGAACACTATTTTTTCCCGGTGTTTTTTAATGCATTCTAGCTACTGTCAGTGACGCGAGAGAACTCGTATTAGGAAAGTGCGGTGTAAGTTTAGGCTACATTAATTTGTGCGTAGTGCCAGTGTCATTCATTTATTTTACATGTCTTACAACATATATACATGCATTCACAGTCGAGTGAAATCAGATATAAGCATACAAAGACGCTTAGAACTCACGTTAAGCCGATGGTAGCACACTGAATGCAAATGCGCGATTTGATTTGATGCAGGCAAACGTATTTACTGTTACTAACGAAGGTTTTATAGCAATATTATAAATGTGGCGACAGAGTAGCCTAGAACTTGGGTAAGCCTTGCGTTTAGTAGCCTAATTGCGGTGATAGCCAAAACTAATGTGAATCACGGACTATCCTACAACCAAAGAAAGTAAAGGTGATTAGTAGGCCTACCTGCGTTAGCCAAATAAAGGACGGGACTGCACCCTTCACAAACCGTAAAATAACGTTTATTAGTTTTACAGTTGACTACAGTTGACAGTTCACCATCAGTCCACACAAACAATTCTGGTTTCCTTGCACTAGCCATTTTGTCATAGCCTATTCTGTCTGTTTGTAAAGCAAAAACTTTGGTCAATTTCTGTAAAGAAACAGTGCCACCTATATGCCTGCATGAAGTAACGTGTTGAGTCGTGTTGAGATGGATCCGTTGCGTCCAAACGGATCCATCTCAACACGACTCAACACGTTACTTCATACCCCAGGCCTATAGATGGCACTGTTTCTTTACAGAAATTGACCAAAACTTGCAAAACTTGCGCTTTAAAAACAGACAGAATAGGCTACGACGAAATGCCTAGTGCAAGGAAACCAGAATTGTTTGTGTGAACTGTCAACTGTAGTCAACTGTAAAACTAATAAACTTTATTTTACGGTTTGTGAAGGGTGCAGTCCCGTCCCTTATTTGGCTAACGCAGGTAGGCCTACTAATCACCTTTACTTTCTTTGGTTGTAGGATAGTCCGTGATTCACATTAGTTTTGGCTATCACCGCAATTAGGCTACTAAACGCAAGGCTTACCCAAGTTCTAGGCTATTCTGTCGCCACATTTATAATATTGCTATAAAACCTTCGTTAGTAACAGTCAATACTTTTGCCTGCATCAAATCGTGCATTCGCATTCAGTGTGCTACCATCGGCTTAACGTGAGTTCTAAGCGTCTTTGTATGCTTATATCTGATTTCACTCGACTGTGAATGCATGTATATGTTGTAAGACATGTAAAATAAATGAATGACACTGGCACTACGCACAAATTAATGTAGCCTAAACTTACACCGCACTTTCCTAATAACTTAAGTTCTCTCGCGTCACTGACAATAGCTAGAATGCATACAAAAACACCGGGAAAAACAGTGTTCAGTCCACCAAGTCATAAACTATCGGCGCTGCGCAGCACCAGTTGTGATATTTATCTTACGGAGTGTAATCGTAGGTAATGTCATGTATGAAAACTAGTATTGTTAGGCAATACTATAAGTTCAAGTCCAGGGCAGCTGAGGTGGGGCGATGACATCATCGATAAGCAAGCAGGATGTGCGGTTTCGCTGTCTAAACGAATTCAAACGGGCTACGGTTTCAGATTTCTCCACTCTGGGACCAGGTTTCAGAAAAGTGCGGTTTCGGGCAGTGCGTTTACAGGATTCGTTTGGACGCTCGGCCAAGACGAAGCAAAACCTCTGCGTTTAACCTAAAAAGCGTCTCCGTGTGGACAGGCCCTTGGAACCAGTAAATTAGCATTTCATTGGGGGAGGGGAGGGTGTCTTTGTTTTAATGCCAAGAGGGGCCACATGGCTAAAACTAGTCTTGAAACACAACTAAATTTATTGCTATCACGTGCCACTTTGGCAATATCTTTGGTGATGTGCCGTGAAAGTGTCCCTTTGACCTGCGCAGAACACAAAAGTTTTGTGAATAGTCTTGTAGAAAAGTCTAAGTATTAAACAAGGTGCGTAGTGGAAAAGAGAAATGTATTAATCTCCTAACATGACCATTTGCAATTTAAATAAATCTGTTAAAGGAACCGTATGTAAGATTGTGGCCAAAACGGGTACTACAATCACTTTCAAATTACTGTAGAGCGGTGTATCCCCTTCCCCTCCCCTCTGACTGGCAGAGTTGGCAAGCGGATGACGAAACACTACTGACTTTGTGATTAGTAGATAGGTGGAGGGTGGCGCATTAGGCCAAAACACAACATGACAACATCAACATCAGTTGAGGGCTGCAACTTCACTTTTTAAATGACAATATCCTGGCAAGACTACTGTTGTCAGTGATATAAGTAATTGAAATGAACATGATTTCTTAATGTCTAGTGACATATCAGGGCAATTTTATGATTCATTGAAATACATTTTTTTACATACGGTTCCTTTAAAGATGATGTTTATAAAATGTGTTATTTCCCTGGTACAAATAGCCTTGGCCACACAGCTGAACTATTCACACCCTGTGACGTAACAACAATAACACGTTTCTCATGTGCACAAAAAACATGGCGGACATTTGTTTTTTTGTTAGCAGAAAGTGAAGAATTCTTAAAGGTTTCGGTACTAATATCTGTTCAAATTAAGTTTTGGGTGGAAAAGTTGTGTTTTATTTTGCAACAATTAGCTAGTTTACACACCAGCGTGTAAATAGCACACATTACTATACACCAGGCTATGAATTGCATCCACTTCTAATTATACAGTGATGCAAACAGCATACCTTACTCAGAGTGTCTATTTGCACCCCTGGTACGAATAGCATAGGTGTTGTGTGATCAATATGCCAGGGTATATGCAGGGGTGCAAATAGCATACACTGATATTTGTACCAGACAGGGTATTAATAGAACACATTGCTGTGTGCACCAGGGTACGAGCGTTCACTTCTAATTGCACCAGGGTACGTGTGTTCATACTCATTTTCTTAAAGATAGTAGGAATTGTTTAGTAAAAATGCCCGGCCCTCGTCTTCCTTGATGTTTGTCTTGTCAGGGACAAGGCTGGTGGCTACGGCATCCAGGCCCTGGGAGGAATGCTGGTGGAGTACGTCCACGGGGACTTCCTCAACGTTGTGGGTTTCCCTCTCAACCACTTCTGCAAGACGCTGGGCACCATCTACAACAGTCCTCCGGAGAGCCCGGTCCACAAGATCGCACGGGAGGACTCCTCGGGGCAGACCTGGCCCCTGGTCAACAGCCTGTCCAAATGCGCCGAGAACGGCGAGCTGGAGCCGTCTGACCCGGCCAACGACAGTGCCGACAGCGAGGCAGTGTCCATTAGTGGCGCTAGTGCCAGCGGGGTCCAGGAGCAGAACGTTGTCGGGCCCGAGTCGGCGTCGGAGTCAGCATCGCCGTGTAGCTTCAACCGAGAGGACTTCCCCCACAAAATAGTTGACATCATGGATGGGTTCAAAGCCTCAAAGGTAGTGCTAGGAGAACTGGCTGGTGTCAAATGGGTTGATCGCAACAAAAAATGAAAATATTCTCTTCACCTGCTAATAGTCATGTCAATAGTTCAGGGGAACAAAATGTGTTTAATTATTGAGCTCTGTCTGAGGGAATAGTATTCAGTTATTCCTGGTTATTCCCAGTTATTCCTGGTCCCTTGCCCTGTCCTCATCCTATTTTTCTGAAACTCCTCTTCTTTTTTGCTGTACTGTGACAGAAATAATTTTATTTGCAGAATTTTCATTTCACTTGATATTTCTGTGTGTTTCCTCAACATAGGTGCATGTTGGTCCCACCTCAGTTAGAGATGAATATGATAAGATTGTGCTGTTTTATTTCTTTGGATTTTGTTAGATTTCTCAATATTGAGGTGGAGTTCCCCACCTTTGGTTTCTTGAGAACGGGCAGTGGAATAAGAACACCCTGCATGCTTGACAGTGTGAATGTGTCAGAGGAGATCAGAAACCAACTTTTTTTTTTTTCTGGTTCCGTGGTTTGCTTTTCAATGTCTCTGCAAACGTGTGAACTTCTCACACACGCTATGACTGTACTCTGTGTTGTGAACGCTGGATATGCAGTTTCTACTCTGTGCTACGCTGTTGTTTGAACTTCTGTGTGTGTGTGTGTGTGTGTGTGTGTGTGTGTGTGTGTGTGTGTGTGTGTGTGTGTGTGTGTGTGTGTGTGTGTGTGTGTGTGTGTGTGTGTGTGTGTGTGTGTGTGTGTGTTTTTTGCTTCTTCCCAGCAGCAAGTTTAATCTGAGGTGGGGGTGTGTGTCTGTGTGTGTTTGGGTGTGTGTGTGTGTTTGATTTCTCTTTAATCAGGCGTTGTTTGCGGCATGCAAGCTGAACATCTTTGATGTTTTGAGGGTATCAGTGGAGCTCTCAGCGAAGGAGGTGGCGGCGAGGATTAAGGCTTCTGAGGAAGGGACAGTGCGGCTACTGGATGCCTGCGTGTCTCTGGGTCTGCTGGAGAGGAGGACGTGCAATGATGGAGACCCCGGTCAGTAGTCCCATATTCGCTGTCGTGGAGAGAGACAGCTGTTAGTCAGAGCCACTGAAAAGCCAGAGTAGTGGCCTAACATGAATTTATCCTCAATCTCACGGCATTGGGTAAAGCTACTGTTAGAGTAGACGGAAATCTTTATAAAAATAAAACTGTGGGTGTGCATGTGATTACTTTAGTTTAGCAGTTGACTTCATGAAGCTAAATGGCACAATTACAACAGTTACTACATTAAAACCTCAATTTTAAAATTGAAGTTATTATTGCATCAGTTAATCATCTTGTGTAAGTAACATTGATATTTTTTGCTAACTTCCAGCTTGAATAGAACCCCATTCCCTGTGGGGAGCACATGCAAAAGAATAGGCAGAAATGGATGCCTATATCCTCTCACATTTCCTGACTGGTTAACCCATTACTCCTAAAATGCCTACTGAAAACGCCTATAGAATCCTATGGCATTCTAGACTAAATAACCTTATTTCCTGAGGAAAAAATACTAAAAATTGTCAACGTCTACCAAAATGTAATATCTAAGCCTCTGTAGCACCTAGAAACATGAAATAAAAAGCATGCTGCGCTACGCAGCAACCAGCGGGAGATTCAGTGCTGCACTATGCAGCAACAGGCGGGAGATAAAATGTTGCGTCATGCAGCATCCGGCGCCAATGGGTTAATACTGTCCTATTGTGTTGCTAGTATCTGATTATGCTGAGGTTATAGTTGCTGATTACAAAGCCCAGTAGTCTCAGAGATTCTTTTTCTGCTGAGGAAGTATTATCGTGATGGTCATCTGAACACTGAGGCAGCTAATTCAGGGGTAGATAGCAGCCCTCTATCTTAGAACAGTCTCAAACAAGGGAATTTGTGGTGCAGGTGGCTACAGTGTCTGTTTCATTTTTGGTTCGAGTCCGACCCGCATCCAAGTCCAAGACATTACCGTCTGAATTAAGGGCAAAGCAAGTGCAAAAATAACTTGAAATGAAAAGTCATATTTATGGTGTTTTTTTAACAGTGTTCACCCCTGCTGATTGGCTGCCTTTGCTAAGTATGTTTTTGTAATGTATCTGATCCTAAATCCTCTCTTGCCTCATCCTGACCCTGCCATTTTGAACGTCTCAGTTGTTCACCCCATTTAACTGCTTGGCTGTTCATCCCATTTAGCTGCTTGGCTGCCTTTGCTAAGCATCTTTTTTGTAATGTATGCGGCTCTGGTCCTCCATCTTGTCCCATGCCGACGCTGCTGTGCTCTGTTCTGATGTCTCATTGTATGGCCCACTCCAGTGTACATTAACACAGCGGAGGCCAGTCGGTTCCTGGTGGCGGATAGCCCGCTGTCACTGCACGGCTACATCCTCCACTGTAACGACCTGGTGTGGCCTCTCTTCACCCATCTGGAGTCCGCTGTCAGGGAAGGAGCTAATCAGTATGAGCGAGCCTTCGGGAAGAAAGCTGAGGACCTGTTTCAGGTGATCAGGCACATAACATACACGTGGAATATGGATGTATATGATGTGAAATATAGGTGCACAATATAAGAGCACTTTTAAAAGAGTCAAAAGTGTAAAATGCTGTAGTGGAAATGTACCGTGAGAAAATACTATAGTGAAGTCTGCCGTGTAAAAATACAGTATTTTGCCATTCAATGGCGGCTTTTTTGAAGAGGAAATATAGTCCAGTCACTTTAAGCTCCTCCAGAGGGTATATGCTTTCAGAAATATATAGTTTATTAGGGTGTTTAATCAGTTTCCCTTAATAGTGCAGGCCAAAATGTATCAGCTGTTCACTTGATTCGCCTATACAGAATAGAGGAGTATATGTTATGCATTAGTCAGGGGGCCAAAACTGATATTAAAACTCTGTCGGACACTTTTTGGTACAAGCATACAACCTATCCAGTATTAATATTTAACCCCTCAACATGTGTTCTAGCCAGGTTGTCAGCTTAGAAAATGTTTTTTTGTCCATTTTAACACTATATTCTTATAAGTGGTAAAAGCGGATTTTTTTCCCCGAAGTGCTTTCATTTTCTTCCATGTTACCTACTGTAATTTTGGGCAAATGTGCAATATAATCCAATTTATGTGCAAGCATGATCATTAGGGTGGTTGTCAAGCTGATTTTTTTTTGTGTGTGTATGACTTTAAGCAATTTCAGGCCAATTTGTTGGGTTCCTGCTCAACATGACATACCAACATAAATGTTGAATATCTCCACAACCACAAGGACCATATACATAGAAATGGTATCAAATGAAAGCCAACACTCATGGGCTGTCTGCTGAAGTGTCAGAATGAACATGTATTGTACAGTGTAAGAGAACAGAACTAGAACATGAACAAAACCTTCACCTAAAGAGAACCAGTTTTCAAAGTGAATATCAGCTTGGAAACATAACATAGTATCCCAAAACCTCTATCAATCAGTACCCCTATCTATGGGAATGAGTCAAGCCAAGTTTAAAGCTTGTAGGGAGAGACAGTGCAATGCTGCAATTTGTAATTCTTTAATGTCAAGGCAGTAATGTAGAACTGATGGTGGTCTGAATTACTGAGTAATCAACTCAGTAATTTTCAAGGTGATATGTGAAGGTTAATTTTTTTCCCTATTCGCGTGAGAAAAATACATGCATTAATTTGCTTCTCACCTTTTTGAGTGTGAGTTATCATGCCCTGAGAATTATGTTTGTTCTGTTTTAACTCACCCACCTTCAGGATGCATACTTCAAAAAAGAGGAAGTGAAGATGAGGTTCATGAAAGCCATGCACAGTATCGCGAAAGTGACTGCGAAAGACTTGGCTACAGCTTTTGATCTGTCCATGTTTAAAACGGCATGTGATGTTGGAGGTACGCGTGTCCAATGTGTTATGAAATATTATGTATATATACATATATAATAAGGCATAATAGCACATATTTATTTATGTATTACAAATGTGCTTAATGCAGGCTAAACAACTTTTTGTTGGGTCTAAAATGCTTAAAGTCGCTTTGGACAAAAGCTTCTGCTAAATTCCATAACCATAACCATGATCCAAATCCACCAGTTTTAACAGATTTAACAGTTTATCTTGGTCAACCTTCCACTGGCACTTTGATTTTAAGTTGTATTCCTGTGTAAGGCCATTACATGCTTTCACTATAGGTTTTACCTAGAACTTTCACATTTAAGATTTATCAAAATATACTGCTCAAAAAAATTAAGGGAACACATAGTTTTCCACAATAATTAAAACACATTTTTTGAAACCTTCCACCCTTTTCTCCATTCTCAAACTACATTCACAGAATGTCTGACAGTTCTTGCTAAATAAAACACTCGCCTCAAAAGTTTTACTTGTGCTCAGAACCAAACAGTGTCAGAGTACCAATCCAGTGTATGATTGAAGTGTTCCCTTTAATTTTTGAGCAGTATATATTCTTTTAAGTGTTACATAAAAACAACATATAATATGAAAAAAACAATGGAAATCTATGTTAAATAGTTAACATTGTATAATATTTCGTTATTGTTTTGATTTGTTATTGTTCATTTCTCCCCTCTCACTCACTTGGTCGTGATTTAAATCTAGTGCAAAGTGCAAAGAGTTACCGTGCATGAGTTGTAACTGTTGTGTGGCATGTGGGAGTATTGAGCTTACTCAGTCATTGCTCCTGCACTGCAAATGCACAGATTGGATCATGGATATACCTAGTTATTAAATCAGCTTTATAGACTTGAGACTTTATTAAAAGTGTATTAAAGAAGTTGTTCTTTTTTATTATTCTACACAGGATGCACTGGAGCGATGGCATATGAGTTTACCCAGATTTACCCAGAAATGTCAGTATCAGTTTTTGACTTGCCACATGTCATTGCTATGAGTGGCCGTTTCCAGCCGAGAGATCCAAATGACAGAGTGACATTTGTTGCTGGTAAGTGTCGTATTCAAATTGAAAGTGAATGCTTATGTTACAATTTCCTTGCTATTGTCTGCAATTGTGGTACCTTAAAAAAAAACATTTCAAAATCCAACTGTAGTTCAACCTATGTAACACTGAAGGCGGTTTTTGCACGTTTTGTATGTGGCGTGCTGTTGCTGCTACACCGTGGTTGTGTGTTAGAAGTGACCTGTGGTTGCGGTGACCTATTTTATCTCCGCCATATTGAGTCAGATTCATTATCGCTGCCTGTCCCTGAAATGTTGCACTTTTCTGTGTGGTTTTTGGAAGACACATTTGGTGTGTCCCCTATGCCCCTACTTTTTAAATATTTTCTTTGTATATATTTTAAAAATAAGAAGATACAGTACAGGAGATACCAATCTTGCACTGATTTGCCTGCAAGCATTTGCCTTCCATTTGGAACATATTATCTTCCTATTCCAAAAACAAACTATAATAATAACCCATAGCCGTGTAGATGGGGTCTGTAAAGACATGTAGCAATAACCCTGTGCTTGCACTTGTCATGTATAATTCTTGCTTGATAATGCAATTATAACTTGCATATACATTCAGTGTTTCCCATACATTGACTTATTTGTGGCGGCCCACCACAATATCAACATTGACCACAACATTGTGCTTAAATCTGGTTAGCATCATAACCACATTGTGCTTTTTTGTTTAAAAACTGTTGCATTCAAGTTAATTCTGCAAACCAACCACCACAAATGGAATTCAATTCTTTGGGAAACACTGACATTTCATTTTTCACATTTAAAATGCATTCCCTTTAACATTCAGGTAGTCTATACATAAGACACATTACTGTGTATGAAACACAAAAGTGAACATGGTCTTTAACCTCTTGTAGTTAAAAAAGGGGAAATCATATTTTGTATTTCTTAGCTCCTTGAGAAAATATCTGAATATATCATTATTTTCTGTATAGTTTACCATACTTCAACCAGATTACTGGTATGGGAGGTTAGAAAATGTGTTGAAAACAAGATGTGATGAAAACAAGATGTGCACTACCAAATGGATGAGTCGACCTACAAAGGGATATGGAATGTGCATTTTGTGGATGCGCTGATTGTAATGATTTGTGTAATTTTATTGTGCCTAATGGTTATTGACCTTGACAATCACGTTCACATTTGAAAGGTATACAGGAGTCCTCATGAGCCAGCGCTGCACAGGATGTCACTTCAGCCCACCCATATCTATGTGTACACTGGAATGCAATTGTTCACAAAGCACATGTCCATAGCAAACTTCATCTGTCTCCTCTTTTTCATACTTTAACAGGTGATTTCTTTAAAGATCCACTACCCAAAGCAGAGCTGTACATCCTAGCAAGGATTCTCCATGATTGGTCCCTGGAGAAAGTCCACCAGCTACTAGATAAACTCTCTAAGCACTGCAGTCCAGGTAAGATATTTAAAAAAATATTTTGCTGATCTTATGTTACTGTGTTGACAACACAGAAAAAACACTTGAAAAAAATTCTTCACGTTGTGAAAGCAAACCATTACTGTAGATCTAAAAGGACTTCTCTCTTTCAAGCTGAAACTACTGTGCAGTTAAATGAACAATGTAAAGAAATCACAGGGAGATAGAACAGCATTCAAGTTGAATGTATGATTGAAGCTAGCATCTACTGTCACACCCAAAACTTTAATGTCTAACTCACCCCCATGGCCGAGGTGAGTGTTTGATCCTATTGCAAGACTGTGTTTCTTGCTACATAGGTTACAAGTACACAGTCACTGATCATCCTCTGAAATGTCAGAGAAACACATTCTATTGTAGAGGTGCCAAATATATATGAATGATAATCGTCATATTGAGCTAATCTAATTCTTGTTTACATGTCAGTAATGCACAATACTGTAAGTAATCTAGTGCCATTATCTGGTTCTTGTTCTTTTTGTACGCTTTTGTACAATTATGGTTGCAGACTCTGTACCTCACTACGATCACATTTTGACTAATTCATAAAATTCATTCATTACCATAAAAGGTAAAAAAAAAAATAGGTACCAGTACTTAAAGGAGAATTCCGGTGTGATATTGACCTAAAGTGTGTTGAAACATGATACCGAGTGTGAACGTATGTCTCATAGCTCACCTCGGCTTGTCCCCTGCACTCAGAAATCTGGCGCTAGTTAGCCAATGCTACCAACAGTGTTTCGTTGTGGTGCCTCGGGCATCGGCCTAGCCATGCAAATAAATCACTGTTTTACACCATTTACGAGGCTCAAAGTAGCTCCATACTTCATTGGTACAAATAATTCAGTGGAAATGCATGGATTCAGTTGCTTCCAGTAGCCCCAACTGGAATCCATGCATTTCCACGGAATTATTTTTGGAATCTGATCCCTTATCATACCTGTTCGTTCGTACTCGTCGCTCGACTTATCGTGACTAAATTCAAGATGGCGTCAAACGGTAAAATTCCTTAAGGTACTGTCTGTATAAATCGTCTTGTAAATAAACTACCAGTGCTTTTTCAAAGTTCTCCATGTCTCGTTTTAAATGTCAAGGCAAATAATGAAATAAATATATGTAAGATTGTGGCCAAAACTGGTACTGCAATCACTTTTAAAATACTGTAGAGCGCTGTATCCCCTCCCCCTCCCCCCTGACTGGCAGAGCTGGCAACCCGGATGCCGGAACACTACTGACTTTGTGATTAGTAGATAGGTGGAGGGTGGCGCATCAGGCCAAAACACAACATGACAACATCAACATCAGTTGAGGGCTGCAACTTCACTTTTTAAATGACAATATCCTGGCCGGACTATTGTTGTCAGTGATATAAGTACATTGAAATGAACATGATTTCTTAATGTCTAGTGACATATCAGGGCCATATTATGGTTAATTGAAATAAATTTCTTACATACGGTTCCTTAAACATAAATGTTTAAACCTCAAAGTGGAAGTAATGAATGGTGTGGGTTTATTTAGTGTAATAACTGACAAATACAGTATACACACCTTTTCTCTCTGTCTGTCTCCTTGTCTCCCCTATGTTCATGCCTTTCTGTGATACAAACAAACACGGCCCTCTCGCTATCTGTCTCAAACTCGGCACGCACACACACACACACACACACATATACACACATGCATACACGCGCACGCACACACACACACTCGCATTAAATGATTGTTAAGCATGACACAACACAAACAACCCTCTCTTTGTATCTCTCTCAACCTCTTACCCCTACACACACACACACACATATATACACGCATGCATACACACACACACACACACACGTGCATGAAATGTTTGCTAAGCATTGTGTGGTGCATGGTGTGCCTGCCCTCCATCCCCAGGCAGCGGCGTGCTGGTGTGTGAGATCCTGCTGGAGGAGGGTCTGCGGGGGCCGAGCCGGGCCTTCCTGCAGGCCCTCAGCATGACGGAGGGCTTACAGCGCAGCGCCTCCCAGTACACCCTGCTCCTGGGCCAGCACGGCTTCACACAGACCCGCCTCAAGAACACCAACAACCTCCTGGACGCCATGCTCTTCCTCAAGGACTGACCATGACCATTGATGATGATGATGATGATGATCATCTGGCTCTCCTTCTCAAACTCTCAAGCACACATCATGAGCTTCCTTTACTGAGCCCAGTGACTAACGATGATCTCTCTAATGAGTTTATCGTGTTTTTTTTGCTGTTGACAACACTACCTGTAGATTTCTCTGGTTTTGTAATTGAATTGTAAATAATCATACTAATTTATTGATCTCTGAATTGTTGCTATGACAAATAATGAAATAAATATATTTTTAATTCCAAGAGTTTGGCCTTCTTATAGTAATGTCTTATGTGATTGAGTGAAACCTCCCTGTCATTTCATATTGTGTTTGTGTTAACCTCCAACATTGTATATGTGCACGTGTACACTGCTTACACACGTTCACTACTTTGCATTGGACAGAGAGCGAGAGAGTATGTGTATATGTGTCCTGGACCTAACAGTGACCACGCCACCCTGTGTTTTGAATGTCAGGCTGCCATTTTCTCCTGGCCGAGACACTGTTGGATGAGGGAAAGCCCAGGGCAAGCGTGAGCAGAGCCCGTCTGCAGTGCCTCAACATGCTGGTGCAGACGCAGGGCAGAGAGAGGACCACACGGCGCTACAGAGACGTCCTGCACGCCTCCGGGTTGCGCCTGCTCAGAGTTCATTACACAGGGAACTTCCTAGATGCTATGCTTTGTGTCAAGACGTAGTAGTTTCAGCTTAACAACACACATCCATTTATTTTGTTTTCATTTTTTATTGTTTTAATATAATTTGTAGGTAAAATATGTGATTTAGTTTTGGCAAAGGCTGATATTTTAGATCAACAACCAATCAAATCGCCCCTCTCTTCCCTGAGCACTGTGTTGATTACCTGGGATTGTTTATGATTTAGTTCACTTGGTTCCAGCAGCAGCACGGTCCAGTGTTTCCTATTTACAGAGCCAGCACTGTGTATGTGAACGTTGAACAGTTAAAGAACCAAAGGCCAATTCACTAAATCTGACAAAGGGTGTGGGATCCTTTTCAAATGAAAGGAAATTAAATTAATAAATGTGACCAATAAATAACTACTCAAACTCGTGTTCCTGCTTTTGTTGGTGCGTTGGTGCTTGAGCGTTCCAACCTATACCACACATGTTCAATAGCGTTCCAACCTATACCACACATGTTCGGTAGGCGACATGTTTCAAATGGGCTGTGCAGAAATCTTTTATATGTCCTCATCTCGCGATATTTGGACAAATGCATTGCAAGCGTATTCTCCCATTTTGTCGGATGTGAGCGGAGTCTGCGCGGAACAACCTCTGCATCCCAGCAATCATCACCTGCCCCTCTGCCGGTTTTAGTTTCAGCACTGCTGCATTCTTTACGCTTACTACGTTATAGCACATAACCCGCCGTCATGGCTGATGCAGCTGTGTCTTTCGCAAAGGACTTTTTGGCTGGTGGAGTCGCCGCTGCGATCTCTAAAACGGCAGTTGCACCAATCGAGAGAGTGAAATTGCTACTGCAGGTAAGAACATAATGTGCGCGATACCAACATGTCTTATGTGTGACATGTAATGACTTTGTTATACATACGTATTTTGATATCATTTGACTTTACCCATGACATTGTTCATTTTGTGCAGATAAATTGTATGTGCCGGTGTAGATTAGTCACTGTTCGGAATTTCTCCTTGGGAGGCCATATTGAAGTCCTCTGCATGTATCATCCCAGCATCCCGTTAGCATCATCTGCGCTGCTGATGCTGATTCTGAGGCCTGCCGCACTACCCTGTGTGATAGTTCGCCCACTTCAGCCAGCAGTAGCGTAACAAGCGTCACACTGAAAATTACGCAGAAAGCGCATCATATTCTATTCTAGTTTATGACAGAACACAATATTGCGATTAATGTTATTTTGAAGGGTGGACTGAACAACGAAATCGTTATTCAGATATTGACAAGCTGCGACAGCTAACGTAAACCTAGCATGCACATCTGCAACCTTGCTTTTCTTGCTCGCCGCGGTCATCATCTGCAATCCTTTCACATTTCGTAGCGAAGTCTCCTACCTGTCGAAAATGTATGACTCAAGGTTGCAATTAGAATGCACATCGTGTGGATGGCAGATTGCGCACATTCGTCCAAGCATCATTGCGTGGATAATGACCAATGCATCTGTACTTGATCAATGTCGGACATGTGTGCTAAATAATTGATAGGCCCAATGAAGCCGTGGGAAAAAATACTGGAGATGAAACTCTTGCATTGTGGGACCTGGTTGGCCTTGTTATTAACCATGTTTTAACCTTGTCTATCCTCTCTCAGGTTCAACATGCCAGCAAGCAAATCGCCGCCGACCAGCAGTACAAAGGAATTATGGACTGTGTCGTGCGTATCCCTAAAGAACAAGGCTTTGTGTCTTTCTGGCGCGGTAATATGGCCAATGTCATCCGCTACTTTCCTACACAGGCCCTCAACTTCGCTTTCAAGGATAAGTACAAGAAGATTTTCCTCGGCGGTGTAGACAAACACACACAATTCTGGCGTTATTTCGCCGGTAACCTTGCGTCCGGAGGGGCTGCGGGAGCGACCTCTCTCTGTTTCGTGTACCCACTCGACTTTGCCCGTACCCGCTTGGCTGCCGATGTGGGCAAGGCCGGAGCCGGCAGGGAGTTCAGTGGCCTGGGTGACTGCTTGGTGAAGATATCTAAATCAGACGGGATCAAGGGCCTGTACCAGGGATTCAGCGTTTCCGTGCAGGGCATCATCATTTACAGGGCAGCCTACTTTGGCGTCTATGACACAGCGAAAGGTAAATTAGGCCACTGAGTATCTCCAAGGGAAGTCTCCCTACACAAAAAATGGGAGTAGGCCTAAGAGATATTGAAGAATAACAGGCCCTCTTCTAAATTAATATTTCACCACCACCCGTTTTTAAATAAACAATAGATGGATATCTCTATTCTCAAATATAATTTTATGACAAGTGAAATTTTTGTCAGTTCTTTGTCTGTTTTTTATTCAGAAGGTGTAAATTTGGCTAAAATTGATTCTGAACGTTTTGCTCATAGGAAGATAGGACTACTTAAAAGGAGACTTTTATCACAGACAAATTTAGTCCAACAACAGTTTGCACTTTGCAAACCTCAGCCTTAAAATATGTAAGATGTATTGCCTTTAGGTAGTGCATCTAAAGTCCTCTGTCTCTAGCATTCATTATTAGAAGTTAAATATAAATAAAACATCTGTAATCTGTCTTAATAATGTGCCTACATAATATGTATACCTGAATGTGTATTTGTTTAGTGTAACTGCTCATCCTCCTGTGTGCAGGTATGCTTCCAGACCCCAAGAACACTCACATTATGGTCAGCTGGATGATTGCCCAGTCTGTTACCGCGGTCGCTGGTCTTGTCTCCTACCCCTTCGACACGGTCAGGCGTCGTATGATGATGCAGTCAGGACGCAAAGGAGGTAAAGCTGTTGAGCGCATGCACACACACACATACACACACACACACACACACACTTATTACTGGTACCCTCTTTGTACCACTTTCTCTGCATGTCTACCTGTAATACACACACACACACACACACACACTCACACACACATACTTGTGAACATAACATTTCTTTCTTCACTCTTCACATACCGACTTCATTACTGCTTTCATGCTTATTTTGCATGACATATACTGTATGGATTACACACACACATAAATTCAAAGCAACACAAACAAACATAGTCATTGGGCTCAGTAAAGAGTGCTACGGATGTGTGCTTCACCCTGGTATCCACAACTCAAGTCTTTTTTGTAGATTTCCTCAATGAGGTCCCCCTCTTCACAGCCCTCTTCATAATGAGTGCCTCTTTTGAAGTTGTGGCCTGCGCTTTGCCAACCCCAACAGACAGACACACTCATACACACACACACACACACACACACACACACACACACAGCCTTCCTCTCTCTCACTCTCTCTGTTTCTGAGTAACTCCCTCATAATGACCGTCTTTATATCCGCCGGTCCGCTTGAGCCTTTGTTCTCTCTCTCTCTCTCCACACAGCTGACATTATGTACACTGGGACTCTGGACTGCTGGAGGAAGATCGCCCGCGATGAGGGCGGCAAGGCCTTCTTCAAAGGCGCCCTGTCTAACGTCCTGCGAGGCATGGGCGGTGCATTCGTGCTGGTGCTCTATGACGAGATCAAGAAGTATACTTAAGTGTCACCTGATGCACCCCCACTCCCTTCTCCCCCGATACCCCCTGCCAACCCAACCCAACCCACTCGGTAAGGAAGGGAAGAGGGGGTTTATATTAAATCATAATCACTATGATCAAGTACAGTATGTAGAGTAGCTGTAACCACTTAAAGTTTATGAAGCTTTGACCAAACCCCCATCCTCCCAACGAAGAATGTGTGGGGTCTAGGTTCTATCTAGTGCTAGAGGACAGATGTTTGACCAAGCCCTCCAGTTATTTATCTGTGTACTCGTCATTTTAAACACGGTGTAATTTTATTGCAATATTTGTTTGTCTGTTCATCTGTCTGATTGCACTGACAATGCATTTATTTTTGTTTCTCAACATGACCCCGCCAAAATAATAATAAAAAATGTTGGGAAAGATTGTCTCTGTCCTGTTATTATGACCGCTGCGCAGTGAAGAGGCGGTCATATAAGTTTAGTCAGAGTTTTTTTATATAGTTTTTTTCCAATAATTTTATGTCAACGATTCCCAGGACACCGAAAGGCCGGGGTGCACGAAACCTATGGGCATGTAGCCTCACAAGGATGACACGGAACCTTTGTTTTGATCCGTCGCCCCCCTGCCGGACTGGACTGGACTGCAAGGAGGGTAGGGCGGACACAGTTTTCTGTGAATATCTGGAGAACCGTAGGGGCTAGGAGGACCACATGTTTTGTATGTTGGCTTCTGGGGGCCATGTCAACCCATCCTATATCCACTCATTTGATGTATAGCGCCACCTAGTTAAAAATGAAAAAGCAAAAACGAGCCAGTAATAACAGGTATCTTTGGCTGACAGGTTCAAAACTGCACAGAATTTGAAGTGTAGGATCATTATGAATGCATGCCGTGGAATTCCGTTCATGGGGGACCATACAATAAATGAATGTTTAAATTTAGTGACTACACTACACATGCACACACATGCAGGCACACACACACACATAAACACACACACACACACACAAGCACAGACACACACACAAGATCCAAACATTTTGGGAAGGATTGATAATGTAACAGCTTCATCAAGCTTACATGCCTTTACAAGACCTGCGTGATAAGTTAGGATATTACACCGAACACTTATGGATAAACAAAACATCTTTATTACACCTATTACTCACACACACACACACTTAAAAGTGAACATACACACACGGACACACACACCCCATTACCCCACACACACTCACAAGCGAAAACACACACAAAAGCAAACGCACACACTCATTTACATACACAAAAGTTGCAAGAGAATGTGCAGGACTGAGCGGCGGTCATATTTTCATTACATGTTACTTATTGTGCTGTCATGTCTGTGTCGCATTGTAAGAATGTAGTGTGCTCAAAGGCATAGTTTCAATGTGTCTTTGGAAAATAGTTGGACACTGGAAGAAGTCTTAAATGAGCAGTAAAAAATATTAAATGGAACTGCTATTCCTAACAGTCTAGTTTTAACTTGGAACTTTTACAAACAATTTTTTTTGCCCAACATTCCAAAAAATATTTGTAAAATACTATTTATAACGGTAAAACACTTTACAGTTTTCACAAAAATACCATTTTCGTCATTTCCGTGTTGACAGCACCTTCCAGACCCAAATCCAAAAGATAAGGGTCTGGCCATGAATAATGTAATGGACCAACTCGAGGAGCGGCACCAAGCATGCATTTGAAAATCTCACTGCACGCAATTGGATAACAATATATGACCAATGTTTACTGACTGATTCCGGACTTCGACGCAATTGGATAACACTACGACTGTCATCTGTTTAGCTCGCCTCTGGCCCGTCTATATCAGATACACCGATGTGATTGGTGCCCCACAATACAAGGGGCATAAGTAATGAGCATCATCTCTCAATGCCAGAGTGACTCGCTAAGCAAATTCTGTCCTCCCGCGAGAACTCTGGATTTCCAGGGTAACCTTAGTGAGTGGCTACTGGCACAGCAGGCATGATGACTTTGTTCCTTCCTACCTTCCTATTCCTTCCTTCCGTCATACTACTCTTTGTCCACTAGGTGGAGCTACATGACTATCTAAAGTGCCCCTCCTGTAATGGTTCTCAGACTGTTTTCCCAGCAGTTATTATTATTATCACAAGGCCTCCAATAACAGGGGCACAACGTATCACCCCGTAGACAAGAAGCGAATGGGGTGGCCACAGAAGGAATGGAAATTCTCATTAAGTCCATCCAAAATGTATCTGGAAGAAAGTGTGATGTGAAGAGCATTTGGCTGGAGAGCGTGTTCCGTCTGTCAGGCAGACCTATAAAAGAATTGAATATGACTCTTTAATTCACAACAGACACACCCACCCCCCTCCAATTTCTGCCTCCCAAAAAACTTGATGTCTGTCCAGACCAGCGTTGCAAATGGACTTAAACAGGGGACACACTTGTGTGCAGTCATGGTAACGGTAGTGTGGAGATTCCTTGTGACATGTGCGCCATGTTTCCAGTATTTTTTTGGGGGGGTGGATGTGCTCTGAAGTGTTCCCTTCTCGCCATAATGAGGGGAGTCATGGTTTCTCTCTTATTTTCTTGTCAATCTGGCTCTTTAGTGGCGTCAGACTGATTTTCATTATAGGTGCACCCAAGTCTCAGAAAGAGGAGAAAGTGCAAGTCAAACCGGGGGCATTTTTTAGACTACTTATCATGGTAATTCACATATTGCATGGAAGCGTAATTTCAGCTCTGTGAGTCTGCGGAGTTTTGTGTGTTATGGCAAAACATCAAGACCGTGCACATTTATTTAATAAAGCAAATATCTGCTCAGAGCAGAAGAATTCAGAAGTTGTTCTTCAACTGCTACTCATTTTCCCTCCCATGTTGCCTTGCACAGATACCAACACAGATAACTGTTACGTGAAACCTTACATATGTTACACATATGACTAGAAAATAATATCCTCCCTCACACATGGGCTATATTTCTACATGGATAGTTCCATCCCCCTTCGTATGTCTCCGCAGAAAACTAGTCCCATGTAGCCTACATGAAGGCTATAACCATGTAAGCTTTCCATGGTGGTAAACCGTTTTTTGCTGTACATGGGTTAAAATTGACCCAGAATGAGACAAACAGAATTTGCTAGAAACTAAGGCGTGTAGTGATCACACATGCGTCATTACAGCTGTGCATGGCGTTTTTGTTTACCAGTAACAACAGAGTGCCTCTCTGCATGTCTACGTAATGAAACCCAGACAAGTCAATCAAGCTAACAGAGATCAAAGGCCAATGTAATTTACTGAAATGACCATAATATGGAGCAATCTTCTGTAACGTGAAGCCCCTTTCTCTCAGACTGCCAGTGTACTGTACATGTCAGTTAGATAGAGAGTTCTTTTATAGAAATGCAGCTTTGACAGACATTTTTTAATCCCCATCTGTAAGTAATTATAATAGTAGTGTTAAGTACTTTGATAAAATGACTGATTTAAACCCATTTGCTGCTCTCAGCAGGAAACCAATGACTACTTCCATATGTTGATATCGTTGCATGAATCATAGCTGAGTTTTGAAGCAAGATAAAGGCATCACTGAGTTTACAAACTTGGACTTCTTTCTTTTTCACCATATATTGCAGTGTACATGATATGACAGGCGAATAGGCCTACTTTTAATTATTTTGACACATTTGCACCAGCTGCTGAAAAGCATCCATTAGGACTAAGTATATAGAAGAACAATGTTTAGGCTTTATAACCAAAAGGGAAGTCATGTTCAAATAGGCCTACACATCAAAAGTCATATTTCATAAGATCTAGCAACATTTATGTGATAAATCAGGCTTGTAACACATCACATGAATACTGGCAATATCTTTAAGGAGGGAAATCCTGTTGAAATTATGCTTAGGCCTACTAAAATCTGAGTATTTGTCAGACATCATTTATAAAATGGAGTTTATGAAATTAAGGTAGGCTAATGTGCAAATATTAACCTGAAATGTTCTGAACGGTTATGAATCATCTTATCCACATGATGGTGCTAATGATTTGAAAATGAAAGCAGAAGCACACATGATACCAAGGGAACAATCAAATGCTTCAGGATAGCCTATTACCAGGTGACTACACATCAATAACAACGACCACAACAACAATGTTATAAGAAGTAGAAGGGATTAGCAGCAAATACAATAATGCTACCTACAATAGGCTACAAATCATTGTAGGTCTACAATAACATTGAGTAGCCTAAGTCCTTGATTTATTACTTTATCAACGTAGGCCTATGTTTTGTGTAGGCTATGGGCTGTAGCCTACGTAGCTACCGAACTGCTCTGTAGGACACAGAAACAAAACGAATATCTTCACATTAACACATTGTCATGAAGTCTGATCAATTGGGGAACATAGGTCTATATTAGCATTGTCTGTTAAAATGAACAAATCCTGAAATGTATCATAGGCCTATACGAATATGACTGACTGTGAAACATTACCATCGTAAGATAGGATATTGTTTTGTGGTCAGATGGATATTTCCTTCATGCAGTTGCTCCTTGAGCGAGTCACTGAGGTGGGGACTTTCCAAGTCTCGTCGCACTGGAACGGATCGTCAGAAGCCCGTCATGTGGACATCCATGAGCCTTTTAGCTGTTATTTTGAGACGTCTTCGTGGAGTAAAACACCTGCTAGAGAGCAGTGTCATCGCAACTCAATCACTTCTCGTCAGAGAATAAGATGTGTGTGTATGACAGACAGGGGTACGTCCATCGACATGCTGTCAATCGGTTTATGATGATTGTTTTCATATTTGTAGTCTTCAAAAATATTTATGGAAATGTAGGTCTGTTGAGGTTAACGTTGAAGTAGGGCATTTTATGTTTGTATTTCAGTCCTCATCTAAAGTAAATAAATATCTTGTCGGTAATTAACTTTTTTCAAAGAAATATATTGATAATTTAATGGTGTCAGTTAAGTGATAGGTTGAGTTTAGTTGACCTCTGACATATTTGATCAGTGACAAAACTCTAAAAACAAGAATACAGATACCATAGCAAAAAAAAAAAAAATGCTTTCAGAAATGTTATTTTCTATGAAGCACATATTACACATGTTTTTATCAAATGTGCCCCTCAGTGATTACAAACTCCACAGACACTCATTTGGATGGACTTTTTCTTACTTTAATGTCCCAGTTTTGTAATCTTAGCATGTTTTCAACCCCAAGTGCCCCATGCACCTATAGGTCAAGGCACCAACGCCAGTTTGCAAGTCAACTAATCTGGAAATCAGAAACCTCATGGCACAGCAGACAGATATCTGATATTAACTGAAGCGCCAACATGCCATCTTCCTCATCTGACAACACCAGTCGCGTGAGAGTTGGTCTGCAGGATCTTGCAAAAAGAAAAGATGACTTTTTTTTTTTGTTCTTTAAAAAGCCCAAGGAAAGCCTTGTTCAGACACTCTCAGTGTTTCAGCGTTGTTTTTTTGTGATGGTAGGTTGTGATAATAATTTGCTGTGCTTCTTCCTTGCGCAGGAACCTGTGGTCTGGCTCTGTGGTCAAACAGTGAAAACAAAAACCTGCTGCTGTTGTTCAGCTCCAAGGTGTTTATCATCAAAAGAATCACTTGGCCTCGGTAATTAGTCAAGCTAGTGCTAGCGTGACCTAATATAGTGTAGCTCTCTGTCCCTGATTAATCTGAATAGATGGATCCTCTCGCATTTTCGCTTTTTATGCTTTTGTTTTGTTTTCTTCCCCCCACACTCCCCTAGTTCCCTGACCTGCTTGTAAGTTCATTCCCACAAACAAACAAACAAGTAAACATGATGAGGGTCTTGTACATGACAAACCCTCTGTGGCGGCCTTTATCATGTCAGAAATTGTGGTGTGTTAACTATTGTCAGACAACATGGCACCTTGTTTAATGGGGCTCCTTCTGATACACATCATTCAGGCGGCAAACGGGCGAAGGGGGTGAGGCGAGCTCTTTCTCTCGGCTACGAGAAAGCCGACACTCTTTGCCTTAACCCTGCAGGCCTCGGCACACACCCGTCGGTGCGCACGCCAAACAATAGCAATCAATTCTCCGACATCAGAGAGAGGAGCTGAGGAGTAACTTATAAATGATATGCATCTCCTGCTGGTCCCATGGCAACGGCGTTGACTTTATTGTTGCGTTTTCTTTGATCCTGTGCCGGCTTTGATTCACTTTTCTCGTGCCCTTTTAGCTAAACACATCATCGGAATTTCCGTCTTTGTTCCTGACAAGCCTCGTCTTACCTCCACTTCTCCTCCGTCTCCGAGGCTCCTCCCTGAGGATGGAGCGCTCTCTCCCTCTCTGTCTCTCTCTGTCTCTCACTATCCCTCTCTCTCTTTCTCTCTCTCCCTCTCTCTCTCTCTTTTCCTCATTCTCTCTGGTGGAGACAGGATTCTTAACGGCATTCAAAGGCATATTTTCTCCCATCTCCTTGGCGCTGCCTTGCCTTGTCTCTCTCATTCTTTTTGACCTCTCCCCCCAGATCACTTGGTCCTACTCGGGGGGCTCAGCATGTGCACTCACACACATGCACACACAGACACACACACACACACATACACATACGCATACACATACACAGACACACTCACACACACACACACACACACACACACATACAGTACACAGACAGACAGACACACAGACACACACACACACAGACACACACAAACACGCAGATTGCTTGGCCCTGCTCAGGGCTCAATGGAGGCCTTCGACAGGCTCACTCTTTGCTGATGCAACGTGAGCTTTGAAAATGGCATCACACTTTTTTACCCATCTTTTTCCTCTTTTTCTCTTCCCTCTTCGTCTTTTCCTTTTCTCTATCTGTCGCTATCTTTCTCTCTCAGCCTCACTCTCTTATCTATCTATCTCTTTCTATTTATATATTTGTGTGTGTGTATGTGTGTGTGTGTGTGTGTGTGTTGAGACTACAATCTCTCGCCAAAAATACACATACACAGACAAGATGTGTAATTGTTAACTCTGAAAGGACAAACCTGCTAAACCCCTTTCAGAGGTGCCACCCACAAACTCGCATGCCCCTGGCTCCCCCGTGAAGGCCTGTGGTTTGTTCTGAGTACCATGTCTCATCTGTAATTCACAGAAATCACTGATGGCCAGTCTTGATACAGTCCTCTCTATGCGTGCGTGTGTGTGTGTGTGTGTGTGTGTGTGTGTGTGTGTGTGTGTGTGTGTGTGTGTGCGAATGCTTATCTGCTCCTGTGTCTAATTTATTACCAGTGGGGGAGGTTTCCTATGAGTAATGGGAGTTTTTTTTTTACCCAAATGATATACCTTCCACACCCCTAGACAAAGAGAAACAATTATATTATATTATATTATATCAAAAACAAGCCTCTTAAGGCTACGTCTACATTACGCCATTTTCGTTTTAAGAAGTCTTTTTAAGAGAAATGTATTCCGTGTTCACAAGGGCCGTTTCAGTTTCGAAGTTCATGGTTTGTGGGGATGGCTGGGTGTTTTGAAAGTGTATCACAAAATTTTTATTGCATCAAAAACCCATGAATGTGAATAACAAAGATCTCTTTGTTAAAACTCTTCACATCTGAGCAACTCATATTGAGTCATCAAATGGTCAGAACCATAGACTGTATATATAGAAGTTCTATATATACAGTCTATGGTCAGAACAGTATGCAAAGACCACAGTGTTGAAAAGAGTCAGATGTTACAGAACAGACAAGGGCGCACTAGATAATACGCCAAACTGTCTCTGCACAGCCCCTTTCAAAAGATTAAAAGCAAAAAAACAAAATCGATTAAAAGGTTAATGTGCCAGGCTCATTCTCTAAGGTATCCCAGAGGGAAAAAAGGCAGTGAATACTGGAATGTGATCCCTGTGGTAATCAGCTGATAAACACCCCCCAAACAAGCCTGGGCCTGAGAGCAAGTCAAGGAAGTGCTTGCAGTCCATCTTCCGTATGTTTTTTTTCTCTCTGTCGAGAGGAAGCGAAACGATCGGTTGGTAAAGGTGTCATCCACAGAGCAACTCTCAGTGTCTCAGCGTCTACCCAGAGTGTCAAGAAGCTACCGCACGTCTCAGTCGCTGCTCAAAAGGCTGCTATGATGAGCCAGACCACACAGATCCTCTGGCTACTTCTGCTCCCGTTCCTCAGTTTCATTGCTGGTTTTAACCCGAAAGGTAAGAGGTCCACCTTTTTAAACTCACATATCCAGAGAGGCACAGGTTATGTGGTTTATGGTGCACCACATTTTGGTATACATATTACAAGAGAAGCTTTTGGTTTTATAAACATTGTGAAGAACAACAAATATTAACTACAGGCTTAACACTAAATAAATACAAAAATCATCGCATTTTATTTATTGATTTATAAATATTAGAAATTATTTATATTCATGCAGCAACAACAACAACAACTAGATGTACCGCAGAGCGGTACAAAATATGACCGCCGCCCAGTCCAGCACATTTTTTCCACAAAAAGAAATCACGCTGAAAGGCCTATATGATTCTAACTGTCTCACTAAATTGCATTATCCACACTCAATTCTCACTGGTATCTGCTAGACAACAAGTACCAAAACATGATTAGTTCATAGATTTCACATGTAAAATTCATTTTATACAACCCCACCTCCATCTTGCCTGTTCATAATTATGAGAAATTCTTGATTGTTTGTGTTATGTTTATGTTATGTGTGTGGGTGTGTGTGTGTGTGAGAGTGTGTGTGTGTGTGTGTGTGTGTGTGTGTGTGTGTGTGTGTGTGTGTGTGTGTGTGCCTGCGTATGTGCCTGTGCATGGAAGCGTACATATGTCTACTGTGTGAGTATGTGTCATGATTACTGTGAATGTGTGTGTGTGTGTGTATCTGTTTGTGCACATGTGTGCACATGAACTGGGCTAACATGACCCCTGGAGGCAAATATACGGAAAAAATGGTCATCCTAGGCCCTACAGTTCTCAAGATATTCACAGAGAACTGTGTCTGGCCTACCCTCCTTTCGGGGGGTCCAGTCCAGCGGGGGGGCTACAGATCAAAACGAAAAATGACAGTTCCATGCTATCCATGTGGGGGTACATGCCCACCAAGTTTTGTGTACCCCGGTCTTTCAGTGTCCCGGGAATCCTTGTTGGTGTACGTCACTAAATGTACACATAAATTGTTTTATTGTAAGGCCCCCCATGAACGAAAGTACACAAAACTTGGCATGCATTCGGAGGGTGTCATAATGATCCTACACTTTCAATTTCGTGCAGTTTTGACCATGTCAGCCAGAGATATTGTGATGAAAACACCTAATTTTTTGCTTTTTAATTTTTAACTAGGTGGCGCTATACATGAAATAAGTGGTAATGGGATGGGTTGACATGGCCCCTTGAGATCAACATACAAAAAAAAGGTGGACCTCCTAGGCCCTACGGTTCTCGAGATATTCACAGAAAACTGTCTCCGGCCACCTACAGGCCAATTGGTGTATAGTAACATAAATTAATTTATTGTGTGGCCCCCCATGAACGGAATTCCACGAAACTTGGCGTGCATTCAGAGGGTGTCATAATGATCCTACACTTCCAATTTCGTGCAGTTTTGACTATGTTAGGTCACAGATACCTGCGATTACAACACCTCATTTTTACTTTTTTGTGTTTAACTAGGTGGCGCTATACATGAAATGAGTGGTTATGGAATGGGTTGACATGGCCCCTTGAGATCAACATACAAAAGAAAAATGGTCCTCCTAAACCTTACGGTTCTCGAGATATTCACAGAAAACTGTGTCTGCCCTACCCTCCTTTCGGGGGGTGCAGTCCAGCGGGGGGGCTACAGTTAAAAACGAAAAACGATGGTTCCATGCTATCCATATGGGGTTACATGCCCACCAAGTTTCGTCTACCCCGGTCTTTCAGTGTCCCGGGAATCATTGACAGAAATTTGGACATGCGAAAAAGAAAAAAAAAAAAAAAAAAAAAAAAAAAAAATCTGACTAAACCTATATGACCGCCGCTTCGCTGCGCGGCGGTCATAATAATAATAGTAATAATAATTTTGTAATCAGGTCTGTCTGTCTGTGTGTCTGTCAAAGTGGTCTGAGGTACTTCACATTTTTGTACAAGACCGAACGAAGGTCATCATATCTCTGCCATCCTACATAATCCTCTGGATCCAGGTCAGAATGCAGAAGCTGGAATTTACCACCTCCACCATCTAGTGTTACTGTAATCAGCCACCCACCTGTGGGTCTGTAGTTTTGAAAGACACCAAAAGGGCAACAAATGCCCACCCACCCCCCTGATGATATCACAGAATCAAAGCAAACTGCAAGGCTCAGAGAGTTGGAGGAGGGAGAGAGTGAATAAGAGAGGGAGAAAGACAGAACCCAGAACCAGATTTAACGTGGGTGAGCAGGAAGATACATCGCCCTCACAGGAAACCACAGCACCGTCCTGAGCTACAGGAGTAACACTTTCTATTCATGGATAAAAAAAAAAACCTACCTCACGCTTGGCAGTAGTCTTACATTTTGTAAGTCAATCAAGCAGACAAAATTAGACATCTACCACTTCAACTTGTAAATTGTAAATTCTCATTGATTGCCCAAATTGACAGAACTTTTCGCAAATACAAATGTTTTGGACATAGATACTAGACATGTATACACACATTTAGTAACCAGACTATGAACTCTGAAACAGTCCCAATATTGTAGCCTAATCTGGACTATAAACTGGAGTCTAAACTATCTCATTTCAATCCGAGTTTTGTATTACAAAACTAGACACTTGTTAAACAGTGACCTTTTTGCCATAGTTAGTGGCCTTTCAATTAGCCATAACCAATGATGCAACATCATTTTTACTCTTGTGCCCCGTTAGGAGGGAAGAGGGTTTTGGGTAACACTTTACTTGACGGGTGAGTTCATAACACATTCATAGCAGCTGTCATAAACTGCACATAAAGCATTCATGACTGTTTCATGAGACATGACTCAACATTCATAGCAGACCTTTCATGAACGTGGAAGACAGAACGACGACAATATGTCAAAATAAAAGTTCAACATCGTATTTGTGTAACCTGGATACCATTAATTTGATCTCTCCAGCCTTTGTAAATATTTCATGAATATCTTATGAAGTCTACATTGAATGTCACTTTACTATACAAGTTGTGAAGTATTTGTAATCACTGAGTTTAACACTGGGAGGTAAACTAGCCTACATTCAGTTTTATTTGTGTAACCTGGAGCGGTTGGACATTCCCAGTAGCAAAATATGAGAAATCATCTGCAAAGGTTACATCAATGAAAAAATATATTTTTATGAAACAAAAATTATTTGCTTGACCATGTTCTGTCTTTTTGGCACTAGAGTAGCCCATTGACTCAGATGTGACGTGATCAAGAGGTTTGGACCAAAAACGGCAATACTGCTTTGCGATTGTTGGACTTTTATTCTCGTCGTTCTGTCTTCCACATTCATGAAAGGTTGGTATTAATGTTGAGTCATGTCTCATGAAACAGTCACGAGTACTTTATGTGCAGTTTATGACAGCTGCTATGAATGTGTACTCACCCGTCAAGTAAAGTGTTACCGGGTTTTGTAATGGGGTTAGTCCATCCATGTGTGTGCACGTGAATCACCATGTCTTGGTCCTCCAACCTTATCAACCAGATCTGGCTCAGAATGCAGGTGCTGGAATTTTATTTAATTTGGGTATTATGGCATGGCAGGGTCAAGGGTCTACAAACATCTGACTTCTTTTGTTAAATACCAGATAAAATGTGATGTACTTCCAAACTGGGGTTTTTGTCTGTGACTTCCAAAATTTCTCTGTGACTTCCAAATCCCATCTGAAATCCAAATCCCATCTGAAATTCTGTAGTGTAAACTTGTCCTTAGGTAACGTTGAGAAGCTATTAAGCTATTAGCTTCGTCTCTAATTTAAATGCTGGGCAAGGTGCAAAGTCAGACCACAAGCAAAGTTCTCATGCATGAATTAATGGTATAGCTGACCCACCTATGTGCTCAGGATCTTTCTCATGGTATTATATTTGAAAATAGATTTTGCACAGTTATTGCATATACTAACAATTAGTAAGACTACACAGGATTGAAATTAGGGCCCACAGAGTTTCTAGATGCACAAAACCCACTGTGGACAAAAAGCAAGCGAAACAACCATACACGCCTCCATGAGGATAACTGCAAGTTAGCCCCCAACTCAAACATTGATTTGCATTATCATGCATTATTATGGCATAGTATTGCCATTATTTCCCTTCTGGATAAACTTCAGAAATGTACATACTTAATAAATTTAAGCTAAAAATTGTTTTGAACTTAATAGCAACTAGAAACTCTCAGGAACTTTCAGCCTCTCCACAGCTGGGGGAAAAGTATAACTGTAATCATTGATTATAATAATAATAATACATTTTATTTAAAGGCGCCTTTCTTGGCACTCAAGGATACCAGATTATAAATTGGGGGAAAGGATAACTGTAATCATTGATTATAATAATAATAATACATTTTATTTAAAGGCGCCTTTCTTGGCACTCAAGGATACCAGATTATAAATTGGGGGAAAGGATAACTAATCGTTGATTATGAACTGGGGGAAAGTATAACCGTATTTGATTATAAATTGGGGAAAAGTATAACTGTAATCACTGATTATAAATTGGGGGAAAGGATAACTGTAATCGTTGATTATGAACTGGGGGAAAGTATAACTGTAATCATTGATTATAAATTGGGGGAAAGGATAACTGTTATCACTGACATGTGTCTAAATACACAACAGTTCCTACACATAGCAACATGTACAAAAGACACTCTATAGATTTTTGTGTATAACACACTATGCTTTCTTCAACATATTCCACAAACCCCATTCAACATGATTTTAATGCTTGCTGAACTCATGTCGTAATTATAGAGTGTTCATGTTGTTGTTGGATTTCAGTGTGTGGATTCAAACACTATGGATGTGGCTGTGGCAAACATCTTAGTCACGTTCTTTTTTTTTCCACATTTTCAATAACCAGTTTAGTCACCATTGCCACAGATGTGTCTCTGCTTATCTGAACTGATACTGCAGGTGTTAGACGACTTTAGTTCTTTTTGGTCTTCTAGAAGTGGATTTCTTCAAGTGCCAACCGTGCCTGTGTAATGTTTCTCCAGCTATTGATGTAGAAAAGATCAAACTAAGCATCAATGAAACTGGACAACATTTGCTACTGTCATGGAGCAACCCAGAGCCAGATATTAGACCAACATGCTACGACACCCACCTGCAGTACATGAGCAGTTGCCATGAGAACTGGACGGTAAGTATCATGTAATCAAAGAGAGTATCATAGAGTTTGTTTGCTTTTTTTTATGCCTGTAAGAATTCATATGCATTTAGGTTTCTTTCTGGTCTCTGCACATATATAGGTAGCCTATAATAACAAAACAAGGAACTTCAGCTTAGCTGTAACACAGGGCAGAGGAAGATACGGGTTTAAAGTGAGAATGAGATATGGATGCAGGGGGAGCAGCTGGAGTACCTGGACACGAGAGAAGTGGACCATTGAAGGGAATTCAGGTTAATGTTTACTCTTGTCCTTTCCATACAAGGTTGAATTCCCTGTCTTTTGGTCTTCATAGAGGTCTTAGTTTGAATCATTATTCTATATGTTCTGTTTGTAATAACTCCACAGTGTTACTTACCAATGTTTGTCATTTTATAACAAATCTACATCTATTTGTGTGAGATCCTATGATCAGGAGGAAGAGAGCAGGTTTCTGCAATGCATTTGTATTCCAGAATTTAAATCAATTCTGACTCAAATGTTCTTTTACCTCCTCAGTCCCATGCAACATGGACCCTCCACAGGGCACAGCATACTATCCTGTCTTATGGACTTTAATTGCTGTGATTCTCATCCTACTTTTATTCCTGTCAACACAAAAATGGCAAGTACCCTGTTCATCTTCCCCTTTAAGGTTTTGTGTGGCAGAAATGTTTACTCATAATGACTCATAGTGTAACTCGTATAACTTTGTATAAACGGGATATCGGAATATTACGCCATGATAATGCCACTTACTGTGTGGCAACAATGAATTGAGTTCGTTCTTACAGGATCAGGAATTATATTCTTCAAAATATTCCAGACCCAAAGCATGTACAACAGAATATGTTGAACTTCAGTCATTCAGCGGTAAAGAAAATTATATCAACACTATCAATATCAACATCAAATATCACTCAGATCTTACAGTAACTCAACTTGTCTGTCTTGTCCTGTAGTGGTGGGAAAACACTTCTCTTAAAGGGGAATGTGTGGCCATCGAGGTTGAAGAGGTTGTTATCGACCAGGTAAACCAGGACGAAAAGAAACACAAAGAAGAAGAGCAGAAGGCAGAGGAGGAGGAAGATGATGAGGAAGAGGAGGAGGAAAGGCAGCGAGAAAAAGAGGAAGAGGACATGGTGCAGTTGCTGACTGAGGAGGGTTGTGGGGACCTGCGCATACTGGAGGGGGGTTCCCCGGTGCCAGCTCTTGCTCAGCCTGGCATCAGCTACGGAGGAACCTACATCCTCTGGCCCAGTCAGACGTGAACATCTCAACAGGGGGATCACCGTAGATCAGGAAAGATAACAGGCACAAAAACAAAAACATAGTATTCATGTTTTTTTTTTCTATTTCAGTGCAGCAGTTTGGAGACTAGTGAAACGAGTCTTCACAGATTCCACACAGAAACATCTCCCTTTGAATGAAGAGCTTTTAAAATGTGCAGTTACTGTACAGTGCTACACTCGGAGCCCCCATGTTCATTCCCCCAGAGTGTAGCACTGTAGCTCTGGCAGCTCCAGCTGTTGGCTGCATCTAAGTAGAACCATTTTTTTCGTAGTAGCCTACTCGGTGACCTTGAGAAACAGATCTATGTGAAAAATCACCAGAATTCTTCTTTAAGCGAATACAGTTTTCATGCATGGCTATAAAGAAATGCTATAAGGTTTTGCTACCATAGCTTGCACATGAAATGGTAAGGGTTTATAGAACAACACCTCGAGGTGAGTGATCAAAGGGCATGGGCCAGAATCTCAGAAGTTTTTTATGGATCTGAGGTGGTTGGTCAGTTCCTGAGTTATTGTTACGTTTGCATTTAGTCTCCTCTTGGGTGTGTTAATTTGTTGATTAACATATATTTCATCCTGCTTTTTGATTTCATATAAAATGGTGTATGCTATTGCAGGAGTACCGTTGTGTGTGCTTGTTTGCTCCAGTTTAAATGTGATTGTCTTTTATAAATCAGAAATTATCTAAACGATAAATGCAGCTTTTTTCACTTATTTAAAGCAGCACTGAATCTACCGTTTTTGCTTAAACTATCCTGTTGTTGATCACTCATAGTGAATATAAGCACCAGATTGTGGTTTTAAACATGTAACTTTGGCTTTTTGAAAACAATCAGTGAATTTTGTTTTGCTGTACTCATCGTTGTAACCAGGTTGCATCATAAGGTGATGATGGGAATTCTGTTATATTTTAGAAGATAAACTAAAAAGAAACTTCAGAGAAAACTTTTCTAGAACTTGTGTAGCTTTAAACAGCTTTGACCAATATTGAAGCGTAATTATAAAGCCTAAAAGTGACTGAAATAGTCATCATGCCCATGGACTATATGCAGGCGCCAGTTAGAGATCTGATTGGACTGATATCTGAATATTCTTCTTGGCTTTTGGTCATGTCCTAGCCTATTTGTTTGGTGTTTGGTGTTTTTTTAGTCTTAACCCACCCAACTGTAAAGCACTTTGGAACAGCTTCTGTTCTAAAAAGAGCTATCAATAAATTTGAACTTTGTTATGAACATGTTATGGAAAATGGCATTCCCAGTGATAAGCAACAGTCAGTGTGAGCCTTCCGTAGGTGTCTTAGGCCTAATTCAATGAAACACCTATGAAGGAAGGTGCCTGATAACCCCAGTGAAATGCTCCCAAAGGCTGCTCTGTTGGTTATGCTGTTTCTTTGTGCACAAAGGTTGCTTTGTTGGTGATTTTGGTTCTTGCCAGCACATGTGATAGTCAATGATTGGCCACAGTGGAGAATCTCTTAACTACAGCGCAAGGAATTGAACACCTCTTTTGTGTATATCCAAAATGTATTTGATAAATTGACAGTGTCTTATTATCATCTTTATTTGTATATTTTGAATGTGATAACTGCATATGTCACATGCTTATAACATGTCATAACATGAACTAATATTAAGGCTGAAATGAAAATAACATTTTAAGTGTCAGTAATTAAAAGTGTTACTATTACATCACTGGACATTCACAGGCTTCTAAGTTAAATGATGGGCAAAGTGCAGAGTCAGTCAATGAGCAAAGTGTCTCATGTATGAACTAAAGCTATCATGTAGCTTGGGGAAGCATTGAGAAGACCTACCAGTGTGTGTGCTCAGGATCTGGCTATTAAATTAGCAAATAGATTTTGCCTATGTTATTAAATTAACATTGTTTAGACTTAAGACTTTGGGCTTTGCCCATCATTGACTGTCATGACAAGAAATGTCATTTGCTATGACACATTCATGAGCGGGTAATGTTAGTGTTGTGACAGAGGGTTCAAGTATAAAGGATTGCCAAAAGGTTGCATTAGAAGTCAGGCGTTGGCAGCTGTGGTTAATGCTGACACAACTGGCCGCCCACTCACTTTTGCTCATGGAGATGTCTGTCAGTCAAGAGCACCTGTTGGAAACAATTGTGCAGATGTTTTCTCTGCTCTCCATGACTGGGGTGCTACTGTGGGGCCAGTGGATTCTCAATGGAAATGGAAAACCCCTTGACATAATAATCCCCCGATGCTGTGTTGGTCAAGCCATCTCTACACAGAGTGCTGATGAAACACTGATCAGTTCCCATTTCCTCCTGCAATTGAATACCTTACGAGAGGGCATATTTCACTATTGAAATCCTTCAGGACAAATGGCAGGAGGCTATGTAATTCAAATACCTGGCATGTAGCTATTTTAAACAATGTCCCTGTATGAACCTAAGATGTGTGTCAAAATGGGCCTTTACAAATTCCCTACAATCCTAGAAAAGAAACACTTCATCAGAACCTTAGATGTTGACAACATTCAATAACTGATTGCCATAAGAGCTAACTGACAAAATAACTGACAAATCAAACTCATGAGAACTTTTTAAGACTCAAATGAGAAACTCTCAGTTTAGCTTTTAACACATCCTATTCAGTCTCATTTTTCTTGGATGGTTTCCTGTTGACTATCTACGGGTGCACAGATTATAAACAAACTATCAGTTGACACTCTGTTAACAAATAGGGCTGTACGTTAACTTTTTTTGCCCATAGCACTGGTGCTACAGAAGTGAATAGGTTTGTAGCACAATCCACAAAATCTCTAGCATCGGTATGTAGTTAAGCATCTACACTTTAGAAAACATTTGTCACCAGTGCTAATCTGGTAAATCATCCATAGCATAGACTGCTTTTTTTGTAGTTGGACTGTACAGCCCTGCAAATTATGGTTGAGTTTAGGGTTAGGGGTTGGTTTAGGTGATGTTCAACCATTTTTTAAGACTGAAATCAAATGTCAACAAAAAATATCTTCATGCACAGTCTCTGTAGGTGGACTATCCAAGCAAGGTGTTAACCATTAAAATGTGCTGCTGCAATACGACTGGCGAACAAAGGAGGGCAGTCTGGCTTTCCTGATGACTCTGGAAGTGGTGGCGCTCATCAAAGCCAGGCTAGGGCACGTGCTGCTCCGCTCTCAGCATCATGAACCGGTCCTTTAAACAGGAGGATGGGGGTTAATTTGAAGGCTGATTTGAAAGATTAATGCACATGTTGTGCATATTAGATGCGAAGGTTCGGTGTGACGCCATCGTCATAACGGCAGTGATGAATTCCTCACTTTCTCTCTCCTTCTTCACTCCCTCCCTCACTCATTCATTTTCTTACTGTCTCTCTCTCTCTCTTCCTCACTCATTCTCTCTCTCACTCTTCCTCACTCATTCTCTCTCTCTCCATTCCATGATTGATGAATGGCAACTAAAGGAAAATAGACAAGGGCTGGGAAGGATATTTAAACAGTCATTACGAGCACTGTGTATACACAGACACACGCTCATGCACACACGCACACATACACACACACACACACACACACACACACAAACGCACGCACACACGTAGGGACAAGACCCACTGGCACGTGGTTAGATGTAAACATGGGTATACACACACAGATGCACACACATACACGCACATACACATTCACACATACACACACCTCTACTCTTGTCAACCACTCAGCCTACCCATCACCTACACACTTTAGGCTACACACACACAGCCAATCTACCCCCTGGTATTTAATCAAACACACACATACACTCATGGGTATAGACACGCACATAGGCTACACACATGCGCACGCACACACACACACACACACACACACACACACAAGTACAGGTCATTAGCATGGTTCTCATTTGAGCTAATCACTCTATCCTGTTTGAGGGTGCCAGATTCAACTGAAGCACTGGGTATCCAGCTGAGAGAGCGCTCTGAGTCACGCCGACCAGGGCCAAAGGCCTCTGCTCTCTCCCCCACGCCTGCTGACCTTAAACAAATCCCCGCCATCATGCCCCGCTGCGCCTCCTTCCCTCAGACAGGCACCGTATCAAGGCAATGCTTTTCATAGAAGTGGTCACCGCCTGACCTTCAAAAGTCTTTGACCCACACAAAGTATCAGATATGTATGTTACTATGACTATGTAGGCTGTGTTCTATAAGTCTCTCTGTTAGGTTGAATAGTCTACAGACATACAAGTGAAGTAAACATACTGTATATGTACATTCGGTAACACTTTACTTGACGGGTGAGTTCATAACACATTCATAGCAGCTGTCATAAACTGCACATAAAGCATTCATGACTGTTTCATGAGACATGACTCAACATTCATACCAAACCATGAATGTGGAAAACAGAACGACGACAACTTGTCAAAATAAAAGTCTAATAATCGTAAAGGTAAACTAGCCTACATTCAGACAATCAGATTGACCAGTATTTGTGTAACCTGGATACCATTCATTTAAAGGAAAACCACTCGGTGAGTTGCACAGTTTTGAAAACGAACGTTAAGGGTTGTTTTAGGACATGTTTGAGTAGCCTACTACAGTATGCCCATTGCCAGCCACCCTGAGAAGTGAAAAGGCGATTCAAAACGAGTCAGAAAAGTCGAGACAGGACCAATAGTCAAAATTTCGGTGTCCACCACTCTAGTTCATCCAAAACAAACCAGAAAAGGGCCTTAAAGTGCTAAAAACCGGAATTTTCCTTTAATCTCTCCAGCCTTTGTAAATATTTCATGAATATCTTATGAAGTCTACATCGAATGTCACTTTACTATACAAGTTGTGAAGTATTCGTAATCACTGAGTTTAACACTGGGAGGTAAACTAGCCTACATTCAGCTGACCCGTATTTGTGTAACCTGGAACGGTTCGACATTCCCAGTAGCAAAAGATGAAAAATCATCTGCAAAGGTTACATCATAAAACAAATACATTTTTATGAAACAAAAATTATTTGCTTGACCATGTTCTGTCTTTTTGGCACTGGAGTAGCCCATTGACTCAGTGATCAGGTAAGAGGTTTGGAACAAAAACGGCAATGCTGCTTTGCGATTGTTGGACTTTTATTTTGACAAGTTGTCATCGTTCTGTCTTCCACATTCATGAAAGGTTTGGTATGAATGTTGAGTCATGTCTCATGAAACAGTCATGAATGCTTTATGTGCAGTTTATGACAGCTGCTATGAATGTGTTATGAACTCACCCGTCAAGTAAAGTGTTACCGTACATTCTCTTGCACTGTGAGCTATATTAAGGTTACTGTATTTCTGATTCTTTTTTTTTTTTTAATGCAGGACTTCCGTCGACTAGCTGTGTAATGCAATTGTCTTTAGCAACTTCTTAAGAAATATTACTATTGTGCTCCTGGAAATAAACGACTGGGTCACCCCGCCATTGCCCTCCCTCCTCCCTTTTTAATCAATGCTTCATCTTTTTCCCCCATCCTTGCCTTTGAAGCACAAACCTACAGCCTGGGGGTGGGAGCGGATGCAGAGAGGGGGGGCTTTCAGCAGAATTCTGTGTTTCCACCATACCGTCAGCACCTGAGCACAAACCAGGAAGAGCTACCTACTACAAACACAAAAAAACACAACAAAAAGACCACAACAATGTAAAAGAGTAGCAGAATGAGAAAAGCTATGCTTGTGTTGTGTGTGAGAGATAGATAGAGAGAGAGACAGAGAGAGAGAGAGAGAGAGTATACACACATCCATGTTTGTGGTTGTATGAGGCTCATGTATGTGGGTGTGTGGGGTGAAGAGGTGATTGCACTGCACAGAAATGCACACATCTTACGTATATCCAAGAACTCTTTCTTATCTCTGACGGAAGGTGTTAAGAACGCCTGATACCACCTTTTTTCACTCTCATTCAGTACACCACTCTTCACAGTTGATGATTGCATAATGCCAGTCATTTGTTTATAGAAACAAATCTGTTTCAATGTATTTATGTAAATGTTGTCTATTTCTCTTCTGACTGTACTCCTTTTACTTCCTGTTCATTTCCAGAATAGCTGTCATAATGAGACTCATATTTACTTCTCAAGAATTTTTATTTTGAGTGGCAGTTTACTCTTGGCTGAATTTTAATTGGTTAATAGAAACCAGGCAGTTTCAAAGTGAGAACATTGGGGCTTCAGCAGCTAGCTCTTGTTGCCAGTTAATTTAATCTTGAATTCTAAGAATAATTGGTGAGATGGGTGGATAATTCTTAGGACTGACCTGTTCTGTGAAAGACAAATTCTTCCCTTGGTGGAAACTAGAATATTGATCATGTTTAGACATTCAATAATGATTTTTTTTGTTTGTCATACACCCAATTCTCAAAATAGCAATACTATTTCTAAGTAAAGTGCTTCAACGTAATTCCCCATTGCTTTTCTTTATTGTAGTCCCGTTCCTCCCATACTAAGACCTCCTCGAGCTCTTCTGAAAGCAGCAACCAACAGCTTGCTCAATTAATAAATTAAGTACACTAAATATGGCTTACAGTCATGTTTCCTTAGCGCTACTTAATGATAATCAACACTTTACACTTTTAATTATACATTGTACTTTTTTGCAGAGCAAATGGGAAGGATTTTTCCGTCCCTGGTGAATTGTTCTCTTAAGCATTTATGATACACAGGGTGTGTGTGTGTGCGTGTGTGTGTATTTGTGTGTGTGTGTGTGTGTGTGTGTGTGTGTGTATTTGTGTGTGAGCGCACGTATATGTTTATGTGTGTGTTTGTGTGTGTGTGTGTACGCACACACATACAGTACATTTATGTCTATGTTGTATATGTATGTATGTATATATGTATATGCATATATATGTATGTTTATGTTGTATGTATGTATGTGTGTGTGTGTGTGTGTGTGTGTGTGTGTGTGTGTGTGTGTGTGTGTGTGTGTGTGTGTGAGCATGCTTGTGTGCGTGTGTGTGTGTGTGGTTGTGTGTATATCAGAGCTCTTATTTTTATTCTTAAAGTGGCAGCAAGTACTTCCCAGTCTCTGTCTTTCAGAGTCGCTCAACCTCTGTGGAGTTGAATGTTTTATTTATCTGAACTGTTTCAGCGTTCAGGGGAGACAGGTAAGACCAAGCCAAGTTTTTTCAAAAACAAAAAAAAAACATTAGCATAAAGGCCTGGAGACATGTACAAAGAGCACGTCGCATCACACTTGCACACGTTACACAGCGCCTGAAGAAACACACACACACACACACACAGGTGGAGAATCGGCTTCAGCTGCGACATGTTCACTCGTACCTCGGCTCAGCACAGCCGATGAGAGGGGGGCTGACAGAGTCAAAGAGGCTTTGTCTGTGCCGCGTAAACTGTCCCTGAAGCGGGCACTTAAGGGAGGTTGTAGAACACAGGCTTCCTTTTTTTCTTTTAGTTGTACCTTGGATCTGTATGGATGTATGTGTGTGTGTGTGTGTGTGTGTGTGAGAGAGAGAGAGAGAGAAAGTGAGAGAAAGAGTGTGGGAATTGTATTCCTCCCATCAAGTTTATATGCCATTTTTACCACGCCATTGGCCCCAGGCAACAAGTGGCTGATGAAAGACATGGCTGTTAAAGATGCCTCCTGGAGCTGTGGCCATACTTGTCTCAGGCTTGAGGTAAATGCTTCAGTAGAAAGGCTCAAAGATACCTGGGAAGAAGGCTTTGTCACCTTATGCAGGAAGACTTGTATGTGTGTGTGTCTGCACGTGTCTCTGTGTGTGTGTGTGTGTGAGTGTGTGGGAGTGTGTGTGTAAAAGTGTGTGTGTGTGTGTGTGTGTGTGTGTGTGTATGTGTGAGTGTGTGTGCAAGATTCTGAAGATGGAGACACTGATATGGGGGAACTCTCTGTGGAACTCAACATGAACCCAGCAGAGGTCCTCTCTTCTGCTCAGTTAAGTCAAGGAGAGGAGAGATGGCCCAGGATCAACATGTTCTCCTCTGATGCCCCGCCACTCAGGCAGGCGTGAAGAACATTATTTGTCTAGTCTCTTTGCCAAATAGCCGGTAATGGAAACAAATGTCTTCAAATGGAGCCCCGGCTTGTGGGTTTCCTATTGTATGTGCCGAACGCTTCTCTCCCTCATCGCCATCTGTCCAGCCCTCCGTCAGTGCATTGCATATCTGCTCCTGTATTCCCAGGAACTTGGGGAAGGTGAGAATATGTTGACAAAAGCTGCCTTGGTGAAACGCACTCCTGGTTGTTTACCAACAAATCCTGCTCTTTCCCTTCTCTCCTCTATTATCTCCTCCTCCTGTCTGATCAACACTCGCATATTGAAAAAAAAAAGTACCACTTAATTTTATTAGAGATCAAAAAGAAGGGGGACATTTTTTAATACACACAAACACACAAAACACACTCACAGGCAGAGGCACATCTGAACTCGGTGCGCTCTGCCACCTGATTGTATGAAAAAAGGATGTCAGGCTGGTGTACCGTGGTAATGCCTGTAATTATGTCGAACTCAAATAAATAAATAATTTGCCTTTCACAGGGAGAAAAGGTGACAGGTTTGCCAACAGCTTGACAAATGGAAGAATTGCTTGCAAATTCACGGTGCACGTATTAAGTAGAACTCTCCAAAGAGAGAGAGAGAGAAAGTGAGAGAGAGAAAGAGAGATAAAGTGAGTGAGAGAGAGAGAGATTCAGCAAGGGTGTGAGTTTGACAGCTCTGTGTAGCCTTCTTTCCCCTCTGTTACTCCTCTCCCCCATTCGCCTGCAGCAGAAGAGAAGAGCGCGGTTTGAAGATGATGAGGTTAGAGTTGCCGCAGACCTCGTTTTGTGCCGTGGCTTATCCGCTAGTCATTAGCGCTTATTGGTCTTGACCTCACCTGTTCGTCGACGCTGTCACTGTCGTGTGTGTGTGTGTGTGTGTGTGTCTGTGTGTGTGTGTGTGTGTGTGTGTGTGTTCGCACTTGTGTCTGTGTCTGCGCCTGCTCGCGTCGTTCACTCTCACACTTCTCTCCGGTCATGGAAGGAGACGCCAGACAAACAAAAGTGCACGGAGAAACAAGGTGAAACGCACCCATTGATGCGTTTTGTCATCAGAGTTAGTTCAGAGAGTTAGGATCATTTGGGTTTCTTATCACTCACACAAACCGAGATGTTTGCTGTGTGGTTTTTATTTATTTTTTTGGTTTAGAAGGGTGGGAGAGGAGTGTACATGGAGCAGTTGTAGAATGCTGGTGATTTTCGAGTGATTGTTTTTTCCACTAGCGGGGATGAGAAGTTAGTGTCCCAGTGGAGGTGATGTAGGCTGTAGGGATGGTGGAGGAGGACTTGACTTGAAGTAGTTGTGTGCTGCTGTCTCTACTGATATATAAAGGTCAACTTCATACGGTTTATGCAAAAGTGAGAAAACACACACACACCCAACCACAGACACAAAACACACACACACACAAACAAAATGCTGTTTTTTTCCCTCAATCTTCAACATTACCCATACAGTTATATTTTGATGCTGTTTTTAGTCTTGTGTGTATCAGTGTAACATGGATCCATTGTTGTGAAATTCTTCTTTCATAGCAACATGCACATGCCAATTAAATGAGACAATACTGATAATACAATATATATCAGAACAAAAGCATTATTGGCAATGCTATGCTTTCAGTGTTGTCTTGATTAGGGAGAAATCACATTCTAACACACACACACACACACACACACACACACACACACACACAGTGGTCCTCTACAGAGAACATTATTCTACCCCACATTTGTCAAACTATGCCTGTGCAGCATCTGTGCAGATTTTCTATTACTATTAAGTATTCACATTTACAAACTAGCCCTGTTCAGATGAAGTCTTATAAATTATAAATGCTGAAACAATTTTAAACATGTTCATTAAAGACAACGGTTTCTTTAGGAGAAAACCAGCTCATGAATATTTCTTAAAAGCAAATCTCTACACACAAAAAAAGAGAAGAGATGACTTTTCCTCGACAACTTGAACATGGGAGCGGCAGGAGCTCAGCTCAGTCATGACTGCAGACATGTGAAAGACGCACACAAGCAGACGTAAACAGAGAGAGAGAGAGGGAAAGAGAGAGAGAGAGAGAGAGAAAGACTGACACAATCGTGTGTGTGTGAGTCGTCTTGTGTCGACTGTGACGCCTTTTTTAAAGAGGGGATGGGGTGGGGTGGGGTGGGGAGGGAAGTAGATGGCTTGCGATGATGCGAGTCACTCTGGAAGTGATGCTTGCGCGGATGACACATACTATCCTTTAATCTCGGGCCCCGGCTTGTTGAGCATCAAATTGAAATATCCTGAACAGATGTAAAAACACATGTGAGACTCGACGTGCAAGCTGTGCCGAGCTTTGTTTCATCTGCTGATGATGTGAGCCTTAAGGAGATCTTTTTAAAATTTCATCACTATTCAAAAGGATAATTAATACGTACCCCCAGGCTTTGATTATGCTATACCCAATGTGTACCGCTGGTGGAAGGATAATGAGCTTCTCATCAGGGTACCCATGCTCCTCACAAACACACAGACACACACACACAGACACACACTCACACACTCACACTCACACAGACACTGCACTTGCATGTTTAAGTTAGTACTAAGGTGCGGGTGTGAGGTGTCGTCTGCCTTACGCCCCCCCCCACCCCCCCCTCTTCTTTATTTCCATTATGATGGTTAAGGGGAAGGAGGTGGAGGGGGAGGAGGATGAGATCACCAGAGACGAAGGTGTGTTGGTAGGGGGGATATTGTTTACATGGGGACCCCCTTGTCTGATTTTAACAGATGGTCTTTTCTCTACTCCCTTAGCTCCCTCTCTCTCTCTCTCTCTCTCTCTCCCACTCCTCTCTCTCCCTCCCTCCCTCTCCAACCCCAGTGATGTTGAATGCTAGGCACCACCAGGGCTTGGGAGCAGTGGAGAGATATGGAGAAAAGTGGGGGTTGTGTTTGGGGTGTGTGTGGGGAGGATTTTGGGGGGCGGGGTGTAATGAGCACTGTCTGTTTGAATGCCGCACAGCTAGGCAAGCCTAGCGCAGCCAGGCGTTCCTCCAAGGCACCTCGCTTTCAAGGCGGGAAAAATCCCTCACCTCTCACCCCACCGTTCCCTAAAACATCCCAGTTAGCAGCAATTATCCAGCCCCGTCTGCGGCCGCCAGCGTGATCTGACCCCGGTGCGGTGCTCCTCTGCGGGAGGGGTGGGGGAGCTGATGGCCCTCAGGGCCTGGTACCCGCTGGGCTAGCCTGCGCTAATGCTACCACTACTACTGCTGCTGCCTCCGTTAACGACACGCTAACAACAGTCACTTTCGTGTAAATGGCGGAGGACTGAAAACGGGGTCTTGCTCCTGAAGCAGCGTGGTGGTGCTGCCTCAGCGCATGCTGGCAGACGAGCCTGTGATTTCCCGCCTAAAATGAAAAGGAAATGCGCAAGAGAGTGTGAGAGGGAGGAGAGAGAGAGATTGAGAGGGAGGGGGTGGTAGGAGGAGTGGGAGCTAGCTAGCCTCAATTATTCTCTGAATGTGTGTAAGCATCTTAAATGAAAGCCAATGCATCATTTGTATCGTGCAGTGAAACCAGGTATATGTGTGTGTGTGTGTGTGTGTGAAGTGGGCTTTAGTTACATATTATCCTCTACATCGGTCAGTAGGTCACTCACTTTCCACTGAAAATATACCACAGTGAGTAAACTGAACAGGAGACCTTTTTATCATCCCAATGTCTTACACCATATGATTTTCAAGCGATTTCACAGTCAGAGAAAAGTGTAATGCCTGTGCAGCTCTGACCTCTCCCTCTGTAGGCAGACAGACACACATGCTGTCTGTGTGTGTGTGTGTGTGTCTGCATTTCTACATGGAAGCTGTGTTTCTGAGCATACACTCACTGTTTATGGATGTGATTGTGTGCTTTTTAGTGGAAATCAGCAGGGTTGTTTTTTACATTTCTTTTTTTTTCTGTTTTTTGTGGTTTACCCCCCCCCCCCCCAAAAAAAAAAGAAAAAAGGTACAACCCTCCCAGCATGTGGGCAAACATACAACCAGCACCCCCGCTCAGTGAAACGCAACCTAATTAATTCCTGTGGGCTCAAGAAAAAAAAACACAATAGCCAATCAACTAAGGAGTCTGCCTCTGGACTACAAACCTTGCACCCCCCCCCACACACACACACACACCTTCACAAACACACACACACACACCTACACACAACACACATGTGTTCTCACATGCATATATCCCTCCCAGTAGTCTCTCCACCTCCTCCCATTCACACAGTCTCCTGCTGATGTACGAACCTGCACTGCTTCTCCACCCTGCATCAGCTCTCCTCCGGAGATGGAAGGCTGCGCACGTGCTCTCAGGCGCTCTCAAGCAGCCGAACCTCACACAGGGAGGTGCATTGTGGGAAGGAGGAGGGCTGCGGAAAAGTCGAGCGGGCCTGTCGGCGAGCAGAGGTGGGGCACGCTGCTCTGCGCCATGCTGTGCCATACCACGCCACGCTCGCCTTGTACCAGAGACTCGGAGGCGGGTGACAGTGTTCTCTTCCAGGCTTCGGCGCAGGAGCAGACGTCGCTTCCCCCCTTCAGATGGCCCTCCTGTGGGCCTGTCTCAGTCATCAGCCAGGGTGTCATGACACTCTGGCAGGCATGCAGGAGGAGGTGTGTGTGTGGGGGGGAGGGGGCCGTCTGCATGTTTGCTGTAATATCTCATACAGAGGAGGGTCTTGGGACCCACCATCATGGAAAGAGGCCTACGGTGGAGGGAGAGGGGGATGGAGGAGGTGTACATTTTCATGCTGCGCTGCAGTTAGACATGCACACGCAACCCTGCTAATGATGCAAGGAGGTGGGGTGGGGTGGAGTGGGATGGGATCGGATGGGGGGGGGGGGCACTAAAGATGGCTCCTTGGCCTCAGGTGAAGACCCATCATCATCAATGTCAGCTGTACATTTACTGGCATCTCTGGTGAAGACCATTATGGCTTTCATTTGTGTTATACTGTATGAGACTTACATTCTGTATGAGATTTAGATTTTCTTTGTGTTGAGATAATAATAGAATATGAAAATGTCTTATCCTTTTGTGATGTACTGTACAGTACACAAGGCCCTTTTTGGATGTAAATGTCAATATAAGAGCTTGGTTTTTATTGGAGATGAATGTCAATACAAAATCCTGTTTTCATTGTGAGCTGGAAAATCTGAGGGTAGTTTGAGAGCAGGGGAGTCTGCATTTTAGCTCACACCTACATAGGGGAGTAGCTGCATTCAGTGCTTCTTTGTGAAGAGCATTGTGATGCTGTAATGTATTCCCATGTAATTCCTCTGGGCTGACTGAGGAAGAAAGACTCCATGTCATGCTTGCGGTTGCTGAAATCTCCCAAGATGCCTCTTCTATTATGCCCTTTTTTGCGGAAGCATGGCATCTGCGACAGTCTGCGTTTTTTCACACAACTTCACAGGCCACCCTCCTTCCCCCCTCCCACACTGCCTTTTTCCCTTTTTCCCTTCACATGAAAATAATTTGATCCTCGCCATCTGCCTCTGTCCGTGATGGATACATGTGTAAAGACTCGCATCTCTGACAACAAAGTGCTCTGCCTGCGAACCAGAGAGATAATAGGATGTCACTGTCGCTGCCCAAGTGCGCCCGGGTGTTTGGGCTTGGCTGAAGTGACATTTGAGGGGTCTGGGGACCGCTGGCTGACAGTACGGCAATCCGTCCGTTATCTCCCGTCTTAAAATTCAATTCTATGCTTGACACTACATGAAATTAGCTTTGGACAGATGACTGATTGGTTTTGGACTGTAAGTTTGTAGTTCACCACGAACAGACACTTGAAAGGCAGGTCTGCCGTTGCTGACAGTGTGGCAGATAGAGCACAGCTTATATTGAGCTGTTCGTAGGTCACAGCACTGAACGATAATGACATGATAATCTACTTGTCTGGCACTACCTTTAAGAGTCATTAGCGACTCATGGGAAGACATGATCTAGTGTTAGCTTAGCACGAGTCTCTGTTCACTGATTAGGGTGATGATCGATAGGTTTGGCAAGGGGCTCTGTGGTATCAAGCCTATATTTCTTTATCTGTACCCGCAGGCGATCTATAAAAATCACCTGCGGGGACAGTCTTGCCTGGTAAGACTGCAGCCTTCATGTCATTCAATTCAACCTTGCTTCTCTCTCTCTCTCTCTGCCTCTGTAAATTTGATGTCCACAAAAGGGCACCATTACACACAGAGTGTATTGACAGTTCGTCTGACTCATGTTAGGGCCTCTGCTTCTGGGATTTGTGTCCATCTCTCTCTCTCTCTCTCTCTCTTTCTCTCCCTCTCCCTCTCTTGAGCAGTATCTCTTGCACACACACACACACACACACACTCTCACACACACAATCGCTATATTTCTTTCCTCCTTCTGTCTCTCCATCTTGCTTTCTCCTCTAACCAACCTTCTCTGTCTTTATCCAGCTCTCCCCTCTCTCTATCCATCTCCCTCTCTTGTCCTCTCCATCCACCTCTCTCTCTCTCTCTCTCTCTCTCTCTCTCTCTCTCCCTCTTTCCTGCTGTCTGAGTGACAAACAATGCACAGGACCTCAGTGCTGTGGGACCCACAGACTGCGAGCAAAAAACACACAGCCCTCCTCGTCCTCTTCCCTCGATTCCCTGCTCTTTCTCTCCTTCTTTCTCCTCGGTCAATGAGTGTCAATCAGGCCCTGGCCCTGGCTCTCTCATTCTTTCCTTCCCTCCTTTGCTCCTTTGTTTGCTCGTTCCCTTTGCCCGCACGCACCCGACCGGCCAACCACGCTGCCAACAAGTCCTCGCATCCTCAGAAAACAGTTATGATTGGGCTGCTGTCGGAAAATTGATTCCCGGGTTGAAGCACTAGCACGCGGGCACGAGAGAGTGAGAGAGAGAGAAAGAGAGAGAGAGAGAGAGAGAGAGAGAGAGAGAGAGAGAGAGAGACATAGAGAGGCGAGGCCCACATCCTCTTCCTCTCCTCTGCAGGCTGTTGGGGTCCCTGCCATGGGAAGCAATTACCGCAGCATGCCAGCTGACAGGCTCATTCCGCTGCGAGCCGGGCAGGCCTGATCCTTCGGGCGCTCTCTAGGCAAATTGTATCCACCCGCACTCATCTCCAGCCTCTTACCAACTGTTGGCTTCTATCAGGGAAATAGATTGTTCCCTTTGTTCTCCCCCGTGTTTTGCGAGGAGTGGGGATGGACACACTCACACTCGTGAGGTGCTGCTTTAATTTTAATGCCCGTGCCGTCAGGCCTGGCCGGTGGGGCATCAGGAGCGGAAAGCCGAGGCTCCTGCCCTGCTGCCCTAAGAGCAGGAGGAGAGGAGAGGAGAGGAAGGCTGGACCTCCATCAACTTGACAGAAAACCAGCTGTAGCCGGCACTCCAGAGTGAAGGGTGGAATCGCTAACCGAGTTTTTTCTTCTGTTTTTTTTTTTTTTCTTTCAATTTATCAATATTTATTTTCTGTTCTCCTTGTCTGGATTTCATTCACTGAATAGGGGGATTCACTTATTGTTGGACGTCACATCATGTTTGCCATGCAGATGGACAGACACTAATGTATCTGGAGTGTCAATGTTTTTGCGTGACCTTATTAGCTTAGTTATCAGTTACAGTCAGTCTAGTGATGCCAAAAAAAGAATGCACTTGAGACTCTCTGGTTGGTCTGTTATGAGAAATACCTGCATACTTAGAATGGTCTGTAAACAATGCAAGAGTATATTTGTACAGATGTGTGTGTCTGTTCATTTCGCTTGTTATGTGATTAATGTTCCTTCATTTAAACATTTTATGCAAGTCAGAAATCATGCCAATGCTTTGATTGAGCTCACAGAAGCACATTGTTTTCTACCAAACACTTCCCCAAAGGAATGAAAGAGGGGGGAAATCAATTCTCCAGAAGTCAAACATTCTCAGGTTTGACAATGTGCCTGTGTTTCATTAAAAGCAAAGAGAACCAATTGCAACCAGATCCAAAGACTCATCTGTCAATTTAGTTATTAATTTAATAAACACATCAAGACAGGGTTCAGTGAATGCTTTAATCACTGTAATTAATGCGCGCGCTGCGCGCCACTCTCCCTCCCTTTCTTTTCCTCTTTGCCTATTCCGAGTGAGAGGATAAATAAATTAAATATATATACCGCCATCGACTAATTTTCATGCAAATAAAGCCGGAACAAAGCAGAGCGGGACCGTTAATCATTGCCAGCGCTTCACCACAAATCCCCAATGTGCTTAAAGCTGTCCGTGGCGCAATTAGAGAGGGATAGGAAGAGGGGAGTGAAAGAGAGGGGGAACTGGGGAGAAATGTAGCAGCTTCAGCGCGCGCAGGGGGAGACAGAAACGGCTGTCACTTACTCATTGTCAAATTAATTCAGCCTTTTTTTCGCGCCGCCCTTGCACTGTCACCTGCTCTTGTCGCTGCTGTGTGCCGGAAGGAAAAGCCTTCCTCTCGCCAGGACGGCTGCGATAATGGGAAGAAAGAGAGCGCGAATGGTAACAGCAAAAACATCTTACACTTCTTTATAATTACCTGACCTGTTGCTCGGTGTCAGCGAGCTGCAAAACACCCCGGCTGCATGTCAGGCGTTGTATGGGCAAGCTCGTCTTTGATCAGGGCACGCGCTGCAGATGTCAGCATTAGGGGTGTGCAGTCGTCTACGATAATATCCTAATTGTAGTTTTAACGATGTGTGAGCTGACATGATCTAGTACTTTTCTAAAACCATGGCCGGTTCGCAACGAGGAAATTGCTGGCTCCGCACACAGTGCATGACATGCTATCAAGCAGTAGACATAATGCTGTGTGTGTGTGTGTGTGTGTGTGTGTGTCAGGTCAGGTGATAGTGAAGACGGAGTTGTAATTGCACAGGAGTGAAGCGTGAGTATGAAGAATTCAGCCATTATCTCTAACGTGTCCTAAAAGTCTAATGTAACCTTACATTCAAACAGAACTTTACAACTTTTACAGGAGTTTTTTTTTTATTCATGAGGTCCATTCCTCTCATAATTGTGTTGCAGAATTTGTAGCCTGAATGGACACATAGATGAACGATTAATTACAGAGCACCAATGCACCTGACCAGGTAGGCCCACACTACACTGTATATAGACTAAATATTAGGCCCAATGTTCAATATATTGTCAAGCTTATAGGCCTTGCTAGCATAAGAGGCTATTCCAAAGGCCTGCATGGGCCTGCTGGATGGAGCATAGCTAAGCTGTGAGGTGCATGTAGTAAAGAGACATCGGACTGTTGCTGTTGCTGCAATGACATGACTAAAAGGTGTATATTGCTATCAAAACAGCTAAACTAGGTCATTGTGCTCAAAGCTGTAAAAGTCAGTACAACAGTAGAGCCTACAATCTGTTGAACACATAAAACATGTCTAAGCATACACACTAAAAGGCCACCATCCTCCTTTTGACGTCTGTGTCCATGCAATGCAATTTATCACTGGTAGCTCTGCTAGGCTTAGCTAAATCTGAGAAATAATCCAGCTTGACCACAAGTTTCTGATTACCATCCGCCTGCCCTGGTTATAACCTGGAGACATGGAGAGAAGGGAATATTCTTTTAAAATCCCATTATAAGTATATATACTCTTTTGATCCCGTGAGGGGAAATTTGGTCTCTGCATTTAACCCAATCCGTGAATTAGTGAAATACACACAGCACACAGTGAACACACAGTGAGGTGAAGCACACACTAATCCCGGCGCAGTGAGCTGCCTGCAACCACAGCGGCGCTTGGGGAGCAGTGAGGGGTTAGGTGCCTTGCTCAAGGGCACTTCAGCCGTGGCCCACTGGTCGGGGCTCGAACCAGCAACCCTCTGGTTACAAGTCCAGAGTGCTAACCAGTGGGCCATTATTCAGTGCATGATTGAAATGTGTGTCTCTGTATTCTAGCGGTGTGGTTAGCTGCTTGCTGTGATAACAAGGTGTGACAAACTGTATCCACAATAGCCTCAAATGAACTGGTCAAATGCAAGTGTTGTCATTTATTTATCACAACAGTATGAGTGATTTTTTCTTATGCTATAGGCTTTAAGTTTTTTTGTCACACAGATGGAATGACAAAAACGAATTATACTGTATCGCACACACAGTAGACGTCACAGCAACATCGCGTGACTCTTCTGAAGATGACTGCAGAGTCAGCAGTCGAAACTGTCAGGTATGACAAAAAACTTTAAGCCTGTAAGAAAAAAAATCACTCATAATTGTAGGCTAAATGAACGTGTTTGGGTTGTGCTGGACCCTGATGCCCCTCACATGCACATAACCACTCCAGACAATTGCTATTTCGCCAGTGAGAGGCTCACCTTGCAACCATAGGCGCCGGAAGCACAGTGGTCAGGGGGCCAATGCCCCCCCCCACTTTTGGCTCAAAATATCTTTTAATAAACAAAATCATCCACGAAAAAAAAAAAAACCTCAGCGCAAAAAACGGAGAGAGGTGTTAACCATTATAGCGGTAGTAGCCCGCATCTATTATAGCCTAAAGCTATTTGTGCAGCGTCACTGTTGAAAAACCTTGGGCAAAACCGATGAGCAAAACACCAGCAGAGCGCCCAGGCAACTCCCCCAGGGAGCAGATAGCGCTCCATTCTGAGACGTTCATTCTCAATCAATGCAACATGTGTGGAGGGATGGATTTGAAATATAGCCAAATCCAATAACATTTTATTCTGGTCTGGTATGATTGATTGTATTGTAAAGTTCCTGAGTTAAGCGTAATGTCCTCCTGTGCATCGGAGACTCCAACTCACCTCGGGATGGCTTCAAATTGTGCTTTCAATGTATCTGCGGCCTAGGCCTACTGTTCGAGGCCGTGGTTGTCATTAGCCTATATTAATTGTGAGCAATTATTGAAGTTATGAATCTGTTGGATAACCACATTGAGCCTATTGCGCGGCATGAGATTCAATTAATATTATGCGCAACGTGATATACACGAAAGATATTTCAATTAATATCATGCGCAACGTGATATATCCGAAACATGTAGCCTAAGCTACCAAGCCTTCGCAAGGTTTGTATGATATCACTTAATATTACCAGCAATGTTCAAATAGACCAGGTTAACCTATTTATTTTTATTTTCTGTGTCCCCGTTTCCCAAACCACATTTGCTGATGCAAACTTCTGCTGACAAAAAGGAGGCTGCATTTCGTGTGGACATCTTAATGCAGTTTAAGGCTGATTTATGCTTCTTACTTGTGAGCCTATGTGGGTCAGCGGCAGTCTTTTTCGCGTTCTTTACAGCAACGCCTTTACAGCAACAAGACACAATTCCTCCAACTCTAGCCTCGCCCTTTACTCATTGTCTTCATCTTTTTTTCCCCTTTTCAAAAAGTGTGATATTCATACTCAAGTCATTCGTGTTCTGTCTCCCTGTACTTTGGAGACTCCTCTGCAACTCCAGCTGAGGGGCAGTGGTTGTCATTAGCGTATAGTAAAATGTGAACGATTATTAATGATATGATAATACTGCTATGATGATACTGCTTTTATTGCACAACTAAGAATTGGGCTATTAATCGGTTACAAGGTGCTGTCATCTATCCGAAACATCTACCAAGCCATCTCTGGGTTTGTTGGGTGGGTATTGCAATGTTCAAATAAAGCATGTTAACCTATTTCATTTAATTCACTTCTGCGCCCCTTGTGTGATATCACTCAAGTCTTGCTTTAGTTAATTAGCAAGTCACTACCAGAAGCTCAAAAATGCCATCATGTAAGCTACTTTCTAAATATTCAACATAATCGGAAGCAGCTGCAATTGTAACAGGACATTTTGAAAGAGACCTGCTGCGTCTACTTTGATAAGCAGCGTCATGAACCGTACTCAAATACGGTAAGTTTTCTTTAACTTCAAATAGCATAGGCTTTGTCTGTCCACTTTTGAAATTACATGCGGGGCTGAATCCCTGGCAAATGCGTGTGTGGTCCTTTCTGAAATTATTAGCGTCTGTAGGTTCGTTATCTGGCCCCTGCACTTTGAAACTCATTCCGGTGCCCCTGCTTGTACTGTAACTCACACTCTGAAAACCAGTGACTGCTGATGGTGGTGGTGCTGAAGTGGCACATTTATACAAACTAATCCAAAAGACTGCTCTGGACTGAATACCTCAGCCCAATCTCTCCAACTACCAAAAATTAAAAACAGCTTTAGCCGGCCCACACTAACAGATCAGCTCAACAGATCAAAGATAAACATAGAGCAATAAACATCACAAAAAGCACTGCAAGTCATTAGAGCCCTGCAGAGTATGAATGACACATTCACTTGCATTTGTACAGTGCATCACTCATCATCAATGGTACAGACAAATGTTATCACAGACACAGATTACAGCTAGACACATTTTCCAACATACAGTATGAGAGGTAACAATTACATTGCTATAGATGGAAATTCCTCAACCCACTACCATGCTCAAGTCTAATGGAAGCTACACCGGTCGAGTAACTGAAGTGTTCCGTTCACGACGCGTAAAAAACATTTTAAAAGACTGGCCTATTTTTTTTCCAAATGTACACGCCACTATCACATTTGGTGTATCTACTTCCTTTAATTATAGTAAGCTAATTGTTGCAGCAGATGCAACGTGAATGCTTCAGTTATGCACCTGGTGTAGCTTCCCTGTGATGCTTAGCTCTGATGTTCCCTATTGACAGAATAACCAAATAAATCGCCTGAGAAAGGAACTGGCAGACTTCATTCATTTTCATTGATCAAGCTAATTTTCACCAGAGTAGCTTAGTAGTTAGTTGTAAAGCTTAATGATAGGGCTATTGTGTAGACTTCTTGGACAACTTTGACTAATTGGCCCATTACAGGCTGCATGGAGATGTTTTCATAGTAGCTTAATTTTACAATAGTGACAAATAATGTCAAGGCTTAGTTAGGGCACAGTTTTCACCAATGAAGGTAAGTCTGAATGTATGAATGTATGAAGATATTAATGTTGCTCCATAGGGCAATTACTAGAAATACTAGCTGCAGTCGCTATGGGAAGGCAAGTGAAGGGCAGAATTAGAACTTGTATGGCATGGTTACAGGGTTCTCTTAATTGGAAATTAATGCCATGAGCCTAATGAAAAAATAAAATGAGAAACACTTATTATAGGGCACTAATTAACTCAGAGGGCATAACGGCAGGTGCAGTGCATATCCCTGGTCTGGTCATATACACAGCCGATCTATAGAAATGAAAAATGTAACTCTAGTGCGCAATCAACCAGTAGTTTAGCTTTGCACTCTCTAAAGGTAATTACAACTGTGGAGAAATGGCTCACAAACTGCTCGTAACACATAAAGTTACACTCTTGGAAAGGGAACCTTATTTAGGATTTTTAATCACAGTTTGTTTCATCCCTGGTAAATGTAAAGCATATGGTTCCTAGTTCCTCTCGCTCTTGAAATCGAATTCAAAGGAAGGCAATAATCTAATTGCTCGCCTTTTGTTCATTCCTGTAAATATAGGGAAAAGAAAACAAACAAGGAAAATGTGCTTGATTATCACCACTCAAATTTGCATAATGACCCTATTTGCCTTAATATTGTCCTCCATTAATGAGATATTATGCAGGGTCCAGTTTATAATGAACAAGCAGGGTACCGTGCCACAAAGGGGACTCTGACATGTCCCTTATTACTGTTACACTAAACGAAGCAAATGATGAAATTTCAGTTTGGAGATTACTTACTGCAGCCTTGATGTCAAAGTGAAAAGTGTGAGCTCTTTTAATATTTGATTGTTTTTTTCAATCCAATTTCATCCAATTCATCATTTAGTCCTCTAATTTACTCATTCCTGTGACATGTTTTGTGATCTGTCCTCTGATTTCTGGACTCTGTATTATTGGGCTGTCTTTTGATGTCTGGATGTCTTTTTAGCCATTTTTGACCACAGTGGGGGTCGAAACTTTTTTTTTCGCGGACATCTTGTGTTTTTCATCTTGGCCAAGATCTTTGGACAAAGTGATCTTCATGGCAACAGAATTACAGAATAACAACCCTGAAAGCCTTGTGATTAGTCTAGTTTGCCTCGGAAAGGTCACAAGGTCCTCAGTCCTGTTGCTTAGTTCACTATAATTGTTTGTTTATAAGTAGTACCCTTATTAAAATGCTCTTTATACAATTAAATTATTTGGTTAAATTTACAAAACAAATCTGTGCTTGCTGGGGCTTGTACGATAAATGAGGTGCTGCTTGCCCGGAAACTAAACTTGAAGCCCAGAAGTGGAAGAAGGATATGGTAGTTAGCTCAGTGCGCTATGGGTAATGTGCTAGGAATGAGATTCAAAAAAATATACAGCAACTCACTTGTTGTGGACTGCCATGTTCCTGGGAGGAATATAACTATGGTGGTGCATCACATCAAGCTTGTTAAAAACTCTTAGAAAACAATTGGATCAGTACAGCAGGAAAACCACCATTGTGTTGTGGATCATGTGCCGTCATTACTCAACAGACTTCAAAACAGAAGTGCAATTGTCTTATGGACCTGTGTGCAGTGTCTAAATAGCCATCCCCACTTGTTATTATTTACATTTGAAAAAAAATGACAATTGCATGTTCTCTCTCGCACTCGCTCTCTCTCCCTCTCTCTCTCTCTCTCTCTCTCTCACACACACACACACACACTCACGCACACAAAGAAAACGTCAGAGGGGAATATTCATTACAATTCATGATCCACACCAGCAAATTGCATCAAGCTTATAAAATATTTCTTCCACTCGTTCAAAGGCTTGTTAGAGCTTAAATTCAATTACAGCTCACACTGAAGCGCACTGTCAGGTCGTCTTAGCAAATCATTAGTCAAGGGTTTATTCCTAGGCAGAGAGAGAGAGTGGTGCCCTGACAAGGCCTAATTGTTGTGAACCAGCTAAAGGTCTCCTAATAAGGCCTGCGATGTGGTGTGGAGCCTATAGCCGGCTCCAGCCCTTAAAATTTCCAAAAACTTTTGCCAGATCAAAGCGATGCAGGGGCAGACCATTTGCTAAATTGTCAGTTTCTAGATTAAATTTGCCTGAGACCTTGCACGAAATCTACATTTTGTTTCTTTTTGTCAAAAAAGAAGAGGGGAAGGTTTGCAAAAGAGAGAGGGTTTGCCTTGACTTCAGTGTATTTCATCTTATGGTGAAATAATGGACGGAAATATGAATTAAATATTGTATAGGCCAGAGAAAAGATAAAGAGAGAGAGAGAGAGATAGAGACGGAAAGAGAGAGAGAGAAAGAGAGAGTGCAAGCATAACAACCATTTATGAGAGAACAGCAAGCATTTTTTTCTGTTGACATTCAGGCCAGATACTAATGATTTGAGCAGGGCGCTCTTGTGTGTTGATTGGAAGGCTCATAGTGTCTGACCAAAGACTAAAAGCCCAGGTTTAGCCAGGCTGTATCTATTACCAGTGATACACTGATAAAAGTTGTAAATGTGGTGGGAAGTAAGCACAGGTATCTATAATAAATGGCTGATTTGTTTGGTCACCCTCTCCCCTGTGCTGAGGTAATTGGAGCAGGTATGGCTCATCCACCGTAGGGGATTCATTACAGTACAAAGGTGAGGCAACCACTGCCTCCACTTATTTCACATATTCTAAATAGCAATACGCCATGCTTGTAAATAAGGAAATACCCTGATGATGACTTTGTCCCACAGTCTGTGTAAAGAAACATGTTGCTGTTGTTTTTGTCCAGCTGATAATAAAATAACACCATGGTTATTTCACCCTGACTTGCTCAAAGAACAGACTCACTCTTTCTACAACTTTGGGTGCAGAATGATAGTTTAGTATCCGATGGCTACAGATAAGCAGGCCGATTGATCAGAATAGTCTGTGAGCAACTCTGTAGGGGTTTGCTAGGGCTGTGTCCTGACTGGAGATTTGTCTGGTGTTGCTATCTCATTATAGTCTGCAATACACCTGCACTACGGTGTTCTGTATCCTCTGTTGCCAATACGGATGGTACGTATGCTATTTTTTCTCTAGGTGAGCTTTTGTTCAAAAAAGGAAATGCTGTGTTGGAGGTATTGGATTATCCATAAAACATATAATGAACTTAAAGAGAAACTATGCAGTATTGGCAATTTCTTTGCTGTTTTCTCGGTTTTTGCTTCTTTTCCGCTGGCTCTGTCATGACGAATGTCTGAGAAACTCCATCGCTACCTTGTTCTAGCCAGTGCCTGGCGTGTATGTGTATTTAAATGTAGTAAAGCAATTTGTTACACTCATTATACTTCCTGACACTGAGGCCATCGGCCCGCCGGCCCAAAGTTGCAAGGGTGTTTTTTCCGCTCACAGGCGCTAGGGGGAAAACGAGACGGCCACCATTCAACCCAAAAAGTCATATAACCATTCCAGTGACTCCGAAGCTGTTAAGTTAAGGTAAATTAAGGTAAATTTAGCTAAAAGCTAGTTTGCCTTTAAATTTTATATTTTCATAAATAATCTTATAATGAAGGATACACTTTGCAATAAATAATGCCTTCAAATTCACATTTAACTGTATGGAGCTTAAATAATTACTAAACAAATACTTAATTAAAAAAGGATGAAATTATATACTGATTAGGAATATGTGAAAAGATTTACGCCATGTTTAGTTTCTCTTAGAGGTTCTTGAGTTCTTAGAAGAACTTGCAAAACAGAAATGTGTGACATGAACAGATTATTGGGCCCTGTACTGGGACTAAAGCACTCAAGAGAGCTCAACTCCACACAAAAAATGAGTTGAAGACACTTCTGATGATGTTTGACTTTCTTCTCTCTTACTTTGACTTCCTATTCAGTGTTACGAACAAGTGACTTGTTTTGATATATAAGGATAAAAAACAAGGTTTATAAGAGGGTAATAGACTGATGACTTAATTGCAAAAGAGTATGGGACTTACATTTAAAAAACTTACTTTTAGTACATTGTCCTATTTTCTCTCTGTCAATGCACTGTAACACAATTGGAGGGGTCCGTACAGCTAGGGGAAAAAAGTTCACATTGAGTGTTTTTTTTTCTTCTTTTTCATGCTGCCGAGGAATTGATTTTCATAGCAGCCCATGAGCCCGAAGCAGCTTTTTTTTTTATCAAGCGCATGGGTGTGTCGCTGCGTTTCGTCAGAATACCCCAGACCCACAATCAGTCTAAACCAGTTCAAATAGCGCTGTTCAATCTCTCAGCAGCTGGGGCTGGCGGGGAGCGCCATAAAAGCATGCTAAGTGCGCTAAGCTCTCTTCTCTTCGCTCCCGCACAGTTATGGCTCTTTTTCCTACCCCCCACCCCCAACCCTCTCTTCTCTCCTCCAATCTTTACTCCTGCCCCCCCTCCTCTCTTCTCTCCTCCAATCTTTACTCCTACCCCCCACCCCCAACCCTCTCTTATCTCCTCCAATCTTTACTCCTACCCCCCACCCCCCCTCCTCTCTTCTCTCCTCCAATCTTTACTCCTACCCTGGTGAGTTGTTCACTCTAGGCAACATGTGCTTTCTCCTCAGTTTACTCGACTGAGCTGTGTAAATAGATCTTATTGCGAATTGGTCCCTCGGTGTCGCGCTGGAAAGATGCTTGGACAGAGATATGCAAGTAGGAGGGATAGGGGATTTGTGTTGGTAATGCAAGAAAGCACTCAAGTGATCCCAACTCACTGGAATTTCTGGCGTGTTTAAGTTAAGCAGAGAAAAAGAAAACAGAATCACTGGTGAATGAGGGAATGTGTGTTGAAAAAAATAAAAGATCCAGCAGGCCTTATCGCACAGCTCATGAAAATTCATGGACAACTACCTGATCAGGGGTCAACTCCAACTTCACAGAGATGTTTTCAAAACAACCTTCAACCACATGGCCAGCCAATGTCACAGCTGCCGATGATGTGGTCCATTTGGCCACAGGCTTAAAAGCAACTGTTTTTCAACTTAACCTTTATCCACTGCATCTGTGGCATAATAGCATTTACCAGTCAGTCATTTTTCAGTGTGTCTATATTCTTAAGAGAATAGAAATGCTCTGTCACAAGCTAGCAGCTTTCAGTACAATTAAAAAGGAGTTGAAGTGTATGATTGTGTATTTGTTTCTAAATAACTCTTCATAAACCTTAATATGATCCAGTTGATAAGATTAAACAGGTGTAATACAAACTCCAAAAGCTGAGAAATGTTTTGCGTAATTTTGAATGGAAGAGAAATAGTATATATTACAATTAAATTAGAATCTAAAATACTACAACATGTACTGTACATACAGTTTTAGGTTGTGTCTGTTTAGTTATGTCGTCATTCCTGCCACTGCAAATTGCTAGGTAGCTACCTCAACTATAATGAGTGTATGTCTACATCAAACAAACAAATCATCACAAAATATAGAATGATTAATCAGCAAAACAGTTGAGTAAAAGTTTACAATTTTAAAAACCAAGCAATTGAGGGACAGTAATCACATGCAAGCACACACATACATTGGTGTGCATGTGCAGCAAATATTTTCCAGCTTCCTTTTGGAACAGTTTCATTATCCCGTGACTTTCAAAGAATACAGCCAGACCCCAAGTGTGTATGTACAGTGGTTTGGCTTTGCTTCGGGCTGGGGAATGTTAGCGGCCTGTGAGCCTCACTTACTGTAGTGCACAGCTGAGGGAAGCCTGGCCGAGAGACCCCCGAGAGCAGCTGGCTGCAGACCAGATCTGGGCCAGAACTCACCCGCTCTCACACGAGGGAGTGGGGAGTGGGTTGGGGTGGGGGGATTCAATTATGACAGCATCACACCAGTGACCTGTAATGCAGCAGCAGTCTCTCTCTCTCTTTCGCTCCCGACGGTACCAGCTGGCAAAACGCAAAAGAGAAGAGAAGAGAAAAAAAAAGCAAAGCCAAGAAAAATCTATGTGAGAGATGAAGCGCATTAGTCCGCAAGTCACAGCAGAGGTACTGATGGAACCTTTTAGAGCCACAGTGCTGCTGAGTGAAAACACAGAGCGCTCTCGGCTGATGTCATTGCACAGCTGTTGCCTTAATTATGCCTTGCTGTGACACGAAAGCCCCTCTCGGCGTGTACATTCTCCCCTCCACGGAACAAGACTTCTTCTAAATGTGTGTTCATGTTTCTGCCTTTCTCTCTCTCTCTGCCTCTCTCTCTCTCTCTCTCTCTCTCTCTCTCTCTATCTCTCTCTCTGTAATTCCCTCTCTCTTGCTCTCCTCCTGGTCTTTCTTAGCCTCTTCTTTCTCTCCACCAAGGGACCCGATGCCAAGTAACCTCTCACGCGGGCCGCTTCAAAAGGCCGAGCCCTCACTCGACACATTGTTAGGTTGTTGAGGAGATTGCTAGTCTTGCTGTTGCTGTTCGTCCATCAGTCAACTCGCCCCCCCCCCTCAAGCCCCCAGCCCACATGCCTCACAACCCCCCCCCCCCCCCCACACCCCCCGCACCCTCCACCCACTACCCGTGTCCATTCTTCCTCTCTGGGATTGCTACACTAAACAGGCCGTGCTCACACAGCTGCCTAGATGTGTTCCCCTCTGTGATCTTAAGAGCATCCACTGTTTAAAATTCATCTCTCATCGTCTAAAACCTAAGCATTTTTTTCCACTCCAATTTGTGGTTATGAGAGTCCATTTGCGCGACCTGTCTCTCTCAACACTTTTTAACCAACCCCCGGAGTGCTCATTGTTGTACGTTGTACAAGGAGAAACACTGTTTTTTGGATTCATGTCTAAATCTTTTTCTCACAAGATGAGTATCATTCCACACATGTTCTTTAAATTAAGTATTTCTTTGTGTGGTATCTGACCATTAAAGCTGGAAACCGCTTACATTACAGCTCACAGGCACTTGGATTACGAGACCACCATAATGATATGGAGAACAGAGGAACACAGGCTACTAAATGTCACATAAGTAAGGTCGGATATTTGTCACTGCCCCATAGATTTCAAGTGGCGCTTTCTCACAACAAAGCCTGGGCAGGGTTTGGCCCCATTGTGGCCCTTAGAGCGGCCTAGTCCAAATTCCCCCCTACAGAAAGACGGGCACCACATGGCTGAGGCTTAGCGTGAAGGACATAAAGTTATTGGCTTGTGACAGCGAGTGGCAGCGAGGCTTTAGAGCGAACAGGTGTTTCGCATTCCACTCCAGCAGCTACGAGGCCCGGCCTGTGTGTTGGACCCAGAGTGAAGCTCGGCCCTTAACGACCCCGGCCAAGCATCATATCCGAGGCCTCGTCCACTGCTGCTGTACTCAACGCAACTTTGCCCAGGGCAAGGCGAGAGCTTTAGTATTCTGATACGCATGTGGTGGGGCCCGTCGCGCAGACAGCAGGCATTCCAGAGCTGAACAAAAGTGCACCGGCATGGGAACACTGTCCCATACTTGAAACCCAGGATGTATTGGTTAAGATTGTGAAAACAAACAAAGAACAATACAAATGAGTACAACAGAAGGTGGAGAGGCAATTACCAGCTCAAAACTGACAGCAAGCAGCACAGTCATTCCTCCTGTTTATCTGTCTCTTTTAGGCAGCAAACTCCAAGGCACATATAAATGTATATTCTCATCAACACAGACTCACATTCCAGGGCTTAATGTCTGTTTATCAGCCATCATGAGATGGCTGGGTTTAGTGATGTTAAAAAAAAAAATCCTCGCCTTATTTTTTTTGGCAAACTTCTTCCATCAAATATTCAGCACAGAAGCTCAATGAAATGTCACATCTGTGATGAGAGGCAAACTGCAAACTGTCAATGTTGACTTGATTAGGGGAGTGCAACTGAGGTGCGAGTTGACGGAGTGAGCTAACACTCTTAGACAGTCGCCGCAAATTTCCCCTCCACTAATCAGAGGCAACCGTACGGTGGAATCTGCAGCGTCGACGGCGCCCCAAACGAGGAGAGACTTTATTATTACTTTAATTACCGCTCCTTCATTTCATTTCCCAGTAGCTTTCCACCAAGCCACTGCTTAATGTAGGAATGTGGGGAAGAAAAGAGAGTGAGTGTGAAGAGCAGGGAGGAAGAAGAGGAAGAAAACGTGTCTTGTGCAGAGGTACCCCCTAGTGATTCCGTAGCAGGCACAAAAGCTGCCACGTATGAAATAACTCTTATTAAAGTCAATACATATACATAGTTCTGATGCATAATTTATGGCAGTCTCCGTGGCGAAAGCACCAGCACCAGAGAATAGGTTTCTCAGACTTCTCTGTTTTGTATGCTTTTCAAAGTATTTGGCGGGAGCACTATGTCGCGGTTGAGAAAATGAGCAAATACACAGAGAAACAATTGTGTGTTATGCGTGTGCAGTGTGCATTGTGCACGTTTCCTTGAATGAAATCTTATCCTCAAGGCAATCACATGAGTAGGTCATCAGAAAGTTATGGTGCGAGACGTTTCGAAATTACATTCTCTGGGGAGAATATTATGAAGTGTGGGAGATGTTACGGTGAATCAAACAACATATGCCATGTCATATTCACATTTCACTTGCAATCTTATGAATTTTCTCCACAGTGAGCAATGGTGCTTCCTAAAATGACTTGTCAGGAACTATGCATGGTTTCAGATGTCTAATTCATTACCTTAGTAATTATCAGACAAATGTGCATTTTATATTATGCTTTGGTTTTCACAATCTAAGATCTTCAGTGAGAACCTGAACAAATAAAGTACTACAGCTGAAGGCACATTATTATGATTGATTTATGCTTTCTCTGCAGCCATTGCTGATTCCTAGTTCATGAATGGACTCTAAGGAGGGGAAAGCTCCTTTTTTTTCTCCAAGTGCAATACAGTTGTCCTTGCCTTAAAAGGAGGGAAAGTAAAGTCTGAAAGCTGTTTGCAGTTAAACACCCAAGACAAAAACATATTTGTTCTCGTCTCATTTGCACCTGTGCGGCTGACAAAGGGTTAATGGGCCAAAACAACTCAATTAAAAAAGTCAACAGTTTGGATTCCCATCATCAGGACCCGGCCTGCCTAGAGTCAGGAGAGTTGCACATTCCTTTCTTAAAGTGCTCCATCTGGGCCTTGCAACAGACAAAAGTTTTCTTTCATATTAGTTGTTTATTGTTCTATGAGATTGATGCCGTTAATATCAGCCTTCAGAATGACAGATTATCATGGCGAGTTAATCAGCGCCATTAGCAGATAAATATCTGTAATTTAATCACCGCTGTAATTTCTTTTACAATAATACGATTTACAAATGTAAGTGATTATGTAATTAGCTTACATCTCCACAGATTACAATCCCTTAGAGTTCTGAGCGTCTGGTTTCTAAAGATTACAGTATTTAATTTAAGTCACTCTGTTTTCTGTGGTTTTTGTGTCTCTGTCAGTGGGAATGGTTTGCTCTTGGACAGCTCTTAAAGTAGTTCAGAAGTGACCCTTTACATGCCTTGAATGCTCCCCTCCCTTTTGGTCACTCTTTCTTTCTTTCTTTCTTTCTTTCTTTCTTTCCTGTTGCTCTCGCTCTTTTTCTCCCAGTCTCTCTCTCTGTATCTCTCTATCTTCAACTACCACTCTCGCTCTCTCTCTTTCTCTCTCTCTCTCTCTCTCTCCCACTCTCTGTCCCTCTCTCTCCCTCTTTCTCTCTCCCACTCTCTCTCTCTCTCCCTCTCATGTCCACCACTTTCCCAGCTCACAAGTGGACACGGCCCACAAGTGGTGCTCACTGGGGAAAAGAATGTCTTACATTAAATTCAATTGAAAAATGATGTGCACTTGATAAAATAAAGCCTGGCTCTGGGGCTGGCATATCTAAACAGCTATCAAGGATCCCTTTGTTGCTCCGCAAGCCCTGGCCCAAGGCAAAGTCTTGGTTTCAACATTCTAAAGTTATACTCCTTTATTTACAAAGTAATTTGTCGGTTAGTGTTGATTTCCTAAATGCGACATAAAAGGAGCGCGGCAGAAAGAGAGAGAGAGAGAGAGAGAAAGAGAGAGAGTGAGAGAGAGAAAGTTAGGGAAAAAAATGGAGGGAGAAAATCATAGAAACAGCCGAGAATCAGACGAAATTGCTTCCATGTGTGCCCCACTGCTGGAGCGGTGCATAGCTGGACCTGACCCTCAGAGCCGCCGCCAATTCAATTTGAAAGGCAAAGTTCTTTTAATGAAGGCCTAATTTTCATTGCCACTCTATTGACTTCAAAGCAGTTCAGGTTGCCAAACATAATTTCACTGGAGGTATTTTCAGGTGCACTGCAAATAGTTCATAAATAATTTCCCCATTAGTTCACTTCTCCTCTAAGGGATGGACTTTTAGAAAAGAAAAAAGAGGTCGGGGTAGGGGGGGGGGGGGTAGGGTTGGGGGGGGGGGGGGTTGAATGTTTGGTCTGTTGAGGCTGTGGCCCCTGCATTTCGCCAGGAGCCTAAGGAGTCAAATGCCACTTTGCTGCTCTGCAACTTCTCCAAAAAGCCTTGATGACCGAAGCATAGCAGCGGTGCCCGAGCCTGTCACTCAACCCGGCGGCTCCTTAGGAGGCGTGTGCTGTGAGAACTCAACCATTAGAGGATTAGTGAATTAAAATAAATCCAACTCCGAGAACGCTAATAAGCAATGCGTTATTGCATATGACCACGCTGCCACTTCGAATGGCTCGCCGGACCGTTCCTGGACACGTGAGCCCTCAGTTCTTGCTGTTAAATGACCCTCGACAGACAGCTTCAATTAGAACTGCACCAGAGCAACAGTGAATTATGACACTGTCATAAAGCACTTCCCCAAGTATTCACATATGGCTCAAACATTAGTCTGTGTGTTGTATATAGCTGCTAAGCTGTAAGCCATGTCATTTTTTTTGCTCTGATGTTTTTTATGGTATTATATGAGACTTATATGAGCTTTATGATTTGTTTAGCAGTAATTGGAAGCGATGCTTTGTTTATTTACTTATGTTGTCAGTCTTGTTGTCCTTGCTTGTTAACAGTGAGCTTTTATGGAGCTAAATCGGGTAACCTTTTAGTTTCCACTTTGACTGGCTTTCACCCTGACCAGATGGGTAGTAATTGCTTTAAAACAAGTCTTATTCCATCACATAAATAATCTTAGCCGCAGCATAACTGTATAATTAATCAAAACCAACAATGAAATGCTAGACTTCAGTTGTTTCCTGCGGTGATAGATACTTTAGATATTCTCTTTTTCTCATTGTCCGTGGCAAGTATGTTCAGAATGCATATTTCATGCCTCTTGTCAATTTCAGAATTTAATGGATTCTGAAAGCCTCCCAGATCCATGCAATCAAAGGCCTAATTCAAGACAAACTAACAATAAAAGGAATATTGGCATCAAAGCACATGTGTTTCGAATTTCACAACATTCTTAAAGAATTATATGAATCTTGTGGGGCCAGTGCGTTGACTTAGCAAGCCATTAAACCAGTTATGCCTTTGTCAAATGCTTTGTAAAGAACTTAATAAAAAAAACTATGAACCCTCTGATAGGTAATAACGTAGAGGAAGTTGAACTCGCATGACTAACAGATTTTCTGGACTACACCATAAATTTCAGAAACATGAGAATTGGATGCCAGTTATAAATTTTTTCCCCTTTTTCCTTTTTTTGTATGTTCTCCGTTTAAAATGTTATTATTGTTCTTTAATTGCATTTCCTACCCTGCAGCCGACTATAACCTTTGAAGGAGAGAGAGAGAGAGAGAGGGCAGAAAAAATGGAGCGCCTGTTTTTTATTGTGAGCAGCCAGGTATTCTGGCAATAAAAGCATGCTGGTGTCATTGTACACGTAACATGCTTAATGTGCAAACAGACCATAAATCACTGCTGCTAGCAGTGATATCTGATTAGGCTGGGGTAATTGCTGCTCTGCTGATGCTGTTGTTGCTGCTGCGCCTTCGTTTGAACCCACGCCCAGGTTTGCCCGCAGTTCTCACATTGGAATTAGGCTTTGTGTGTTGTTAGGGAGGGAAATTATGGAAAACTCATAGTTGAAGTCACACACACACACACACACACACACATGCGGGCACACACTCACACAGACAAGCAGGCACGCACGCACAGACACACACACACATACTCAAAAAAATCAGATACATTCACCCACTCACAAGAGAAAACTTGCACACACACACACACACACACACACACACACACTATAACAGCTTTTACCTGAGCCAGTCACAGACAAAACCACTGCCCTCAACCCCCCTGACCCACGTCGCAGTCATACACGCAGTCAAACACGCTCACCAATATGTTCCCATGCAGCTCCTTAAGCCACAATGCGTTTTGACACATGGGGGATGGCCTGCGTCCGAAAACCTCACTCTGACCTCCACAAACCCTAAAAGTCCACCCAAGGATGTCGTAGGTCAAAGGACCGTCGCGAGGGCTTTCTAACATTTGGGGCTGTGGATTGCACTCTGGTTTTGCCCCCCACAACCCAACCCCCCACCCATATCAATCCCAATAAAAGTTACCCACTCTCTCTCCATGCCAGACAGATAGTAATTGGGTATTTCCTCTCGGCTCCCCTGCTTGCTCCGTGCTGACTGCCTCTGTGAATTAATCCACGGCCTCCTCGGGCTACTGGTCATCGGTTTAGGATTACGTGCCCCTTTCTGTACCACACTTAAGCACTCTGTCTGCCATGTGTGGAAGAGAGATAGGGATAGATATGTCACAAGTGTGTGTGTGTCTGTGTGTATGAGAGTATGTGTTGTATTGGTGAGGTGAATGTGTGTGTGTATGTCTGTGAATCTCTGTGTGTGTGTGTGTGTGTGTGTGTGTGTTTATGTGTGTATGTTTGAGAGAATGTGTATGAGAAAAAAAAGTGTGCAACTGGTCCTGTTTGTGTGTTTTTGTCATAACAGTTTGAAAGAGAGTGATAGAGTTTAAAGAGAGAGTTTGGAGTAGAGAACTACTGGACTAGCTCGGTGTGTGATGGCATTGTTGGCTAAAATGGAGCCTGCTGCCACTAGATCAATAGGCCCAGTGTAGGTCAGTGCGTAGATCTGTGTCGTGTTTGTGTATGTCAGCTCGTTGTTTTGGATCAGATTAATAATAGCAGAGGATGATGTTACGGGTGATTCACAAGCACAGACACCTCAATTTGGCTGGACACACAAACCTTAATTAATGAGTTGTTATTAGAGGGGAGAGGGAGCCCTCGCTATCTGCTAAATACACACAGCCGGCGGACTAATGAGCTCACTGTGCACACACATACACACATTGGTATACCAGCAGCACACACACACACACACACACATAGCCACACACTATCTCTCTGTCAGGCTCCTACTGACACACACACAGAAGCATTTCCACACATTCTGTAATACACATACATTATACTCTCGCTCACACACACACACACACACACACACACACACTCTCTTATATATTTTTCTCTCTGCCTTTCTCATACACACACACAGACACAAACACACACACATGCTGTGCCTGTCTACATAGTTCCACCTGAGGGTGGCAGCACTGTTGGCATTTCCTTCGGTTAGACGGGCAGCTCGAGGTCTGCTGGTCTGTGGCCGCTGCCTGCCTGCTGGTCGGTCCCCAGAGAGCGGGAGGCTCCCTGGCCCCATTCCACAGGCTAGGCTCAGGAAATGAGAGCTTGACCTCTACTTCAGTGGGAAAAAGAGCCTCGTCTGAGCGGCCTCAGCACACAGGCTGCCAGGCCAGTCTCTCACATCTCTCCCACAAACATACCCCCAAAAGCAGCCCTCAGGCGCTCGAACTAGATTTCCTCGTGAAGAAGAATTAGATACAAAAGAGTGTTATACACTAGTGTGCTAAATGATCTTTCTACTTTTCGAAATAGGGTAAATCATATACTGCTACTGTGGTACCAGTGTAATGTGCTGTATATCCTAGTATAACTTATTTTTAGGTCTCTTATTCCCAAACCCTATTCATTATCCTAACGCATTCATCAGAATTCCATTTTGGTTCAAAGCTCTTTTTTTTTTTTTTTTTTTTAAAAGCTCATGGCCCCTCAGTTAAAAGCGGCCCTCCCAAACGATGGGACTCTAATTCGGGCCGGCGATAATTAAATTTAAGGTTCACTCATTCTCAGTCATCAGCTTCAAACGCACTCTCACTCTCGGATATCTCCTGCAGATTTTCAAATTCTTTTTCCATAACACTTTCTGATTAAGCATAAGCATTATGATTAAAAAAGAAATTCTCTGGTCTTCTGATAACCAGTCGGGATAAAACATAATTGCTCTCCAGCGACTTTGATGCCAGTCGGAGAAGCTTGAGGTTTAAGTTCTCTTATTAGTGGAATTCCGCTAGAGTGTGAAGTTCTCACGCACACACACACACACACACACACTCCTCGGACGACTTGATTTTGAAAGCCGAGGATACAAATGTGGAGCATGAATGCAAGGCGTCACAGGATCTTTGTTGTTAAACTGTTTGCTAATTGGAAGTGTAATGATCTTTGAAGCTGAGTGACAACGCTGTATAATGTCTTGATGAGCAGCTATTTGTATGTCGGCGTGAGAATGAGAGTTGTGCATTAAAGATACATCAGTGAGCAGAACTCTGTCTCCTGTCAGCATTTGAGGACTGATACATCACTCTGATATGTTGTTTAATTGTTAAGTTATGGTAATAAATTGCTATCCATCTTTTGACCGGCAGATCAAGACTTTTCAAGTATAATTATGATCCATTTCACACTTCATGCGTTGTTGCTGTGGTGTCTGTGAATTATTCAACTTTATGCTGCTGGATTTCTAAGCGTAAGAAGCCCTCAACAAAACAACATTGTTACCCACGGCGTGTGTGGTGCAATGTACAGTATATGCATTGTAGCTTCTGTTGGCTGTAGATAAAAACACCTCTTTATCTGTACTATAATGTATTCCTGTGTAGAGTGTTGCACCAAAACGTCTTTGAGATCTCTCAATGGAGAGCTGCAAACTCTTATCCCAGTCTTGCGTGTTTCTTTCTGTCGATAATTTGTTGTAGGCTTCGGAGGCCGTGCCTGTGTGTGGGTCATATGTGCGAGGCTAGCTGAGTGGATTATTCCATTTTTACGTATGGAAAAAGAGGCAAAGCTTTGCAACGTGGTGTCATCAGAGCCAATCAGTGATAATGATAGTAATTGGAGGTGTTGAGATTTCTTTGACTGGTGAAGGAATTATTGATGTGAATGAGAGTACCTACCCCCCAACACACACACATACACACACACACACACACACACACATACACACACCACCATCACCAAAAAAGTCCTTTTTCTCCTCCCTAGCCAACCGAGATTACTGCATGAGGATTTTTCCCTTAGTGAAAGAAATTGCATTGACCTCTTCTATCCATTGCTTCCATATGCGAGCAGTTATCTCTCTTGCAAATGGAAATGAGCGCCAAAATTGCAACAAATGGGGCCATGCCACTGACTGCAGATGTTCCACGCCCCCCCCCCCCACCCCTCCTGTTTTTTTGCAGAGAGAGTACACATGCCCGATCGAATTAACTTTAACCCCTCCGTCGACGGAGCAGACATCTCTTTTAGAAAACCTCCACTCGGCCAATTTGTTTTGGAGTGGAGGCTTTGGCTGGCGGACTGTATCGCATCGCGAGGCAAATGCGTTGTGATAGTATAAAACACCTGAGGGGGGGGGGGGGCGGATATCTTTGGGGGTCTGTCCAAGATCAGCCTGCCTCCCGTAGCTGTCCAAGCCCCCCCAGCGAGGTCATCCCATACACCCCAACCCTACTCCACCTCTCCTCTGTTTGAAGAAAGGTAAGGAAAGGAGGAGGGATGGAGAGATAGAGTACTAAACGAGATAAAAGTGAAGGGATGGAAACCAGAGCAAAAGGTTTTTTAAAAAGAAAACACCTGTTTGAGGAGCAGCGGCTCCACAAAAGCTGGGATGAAAGTGTGTGACTCGGCAGGGAGAGACCAAGGAGGGCCAGAAGGTGGAGTGGAAGTAGTTGTGCTGTGTGTGTGTGTGTGTGTGTGTGTGGTGGGAGTTGGTGCTGTGTGTGTGTGTGTGTGTGTGTGTGGTGGGAGTTGGTGCTATGTGTGTGTGTGTGGTGAGAGTTGGTGGTTTGTGTGTGTGTGTGTGTGTGTGGTGATAGTTGGTGGTGTGTATGCGGGGGGATGGAGAGCAGGGGGGGGGGGGTGGGCAATGTGGTCCCCAACAGGTGCTTCCTCAGGGCAGTGCTGTGAAACAAACGCTAATATATGGAAATGGCCGGGGAAAAGCTCTCTCTCACGTCAGCCCTCATTCATTCCCCCCTCCTGCCTGGTGCGCCGGATAATAAGCAACGCCTTCATAAAAAACGGGCCCCCAAAGATAATTTGCCAAATTGGTTAAATGTTGCTCTGAGCTGGCCGTGTTAATAGGCTCCATTCGGACCGGGCGGGGGTCAGCAGAGTCACTCACTCACAGAGGGGAATAGGACCGACCCCCCCCTCACCCCCAACCCCACCCCACCCCAGTCCAGTCCTCGACGTCCTCTCCTCCGTCGTGTCCCACGGGGAGTGGCGTGAGAAGTGACGCTCTCTTTATGGCTCTTTCTTCTTTTCAACACGGCTCCACCGCAAGCCATTTTCTCCTCTATTTTCTTCTCTTCACCATTTGCATAACCGCTGGGAAGATTCAGTGGGGATTTGAAGCCTGATTAAGTTGTAGGTGCCGATTTTATCACCCCGTTCACAGTATGCCTATGTGTGTGTGTGTGTGTGTGTGTGTGTGTGTGTGTGTGTGTGTGTGTGTGTGTGTGTGTGTGAGCGTGTGACTCTTGTGTGTCACATTAGTAAGAGCCCCCTCCATAGCGACTAGCTAGTGATTCATCATTCCCCTTTGGTCAGCGTTACAGGAAGTATCTGCTCTTTTTCAAGTTCCGCATGCTCAGTCCCGCTTCCCCAACCCAAAACTGAGGTCCCATTGCAGGGCAAACCATCTCATCTCACCCCCATAAAAAAAGGGCTTCGACCCATAATTTATAAAACTGTCATCTTAATACACACAAATATTATATACCCCTGTAAAAATGCAGGGAATTGAAACATACAGGTGCTAACTTATTTCACTTTGGGTTTTCCTGCCTGTGGTAATGAAGGCCAGGTGAGGCCCACTGGTTGCTTTAATCAAGCTGCGAGCTGGGCAGCGTGCAGATTTGCAGCTTGTTGAAAAGGCATGCAGTACACATGGGGTTCATTAGGGGGTTAGAGGAAAATCAGTCAGGAACAATTGTTTTCCCACTCCCCATTGCTAAAGTGGAATAACTTACACACGCACACTCACACACCCACACTCACACACTTACACACACACATACACACACACACACACACATACACACACAGAGGAGCACATGCAAACACATACACAGTATAGTTGGGGATGACAGCTTCTAAAGTCATCAGACTTCCAAAAAGAAAGGTGAACCGACATGAGGTGTTTTGCAAAATGATTGCTGTTTCATTGTTGCTCACGCGCGCGAGAGCACACACGTTTAATGCAATCAGCCTTTGATTAGGTTTCCTCTGTTGCACTTTGGTCCCCTCATAAAAAACTCTGTTGAAAGACCTATTTTTCTGTCCAACATTATTCTCTTTTTGAATATAATATGCCTGAGTCAGAACTGCTTTAAGGTCTCAGCAGGTGTAAACTTTGACTTTTTCAATCATTATGTCTGAAAGTGAATTTTTTACTACCGTATAGTGACTGTTTGGGTTTCCTTGCCCCAAAGACATATTTAATTTACAGCGAATCTATACAGCGCTCAAACCGCACGAGAGACATCGACTGAGAGTGGGAGAGAAATGGCAGAATGAGAGACTTCGGAGGGCTGTAAATTTCCTGCCATAATTTATATGCATCACATGGGAGGCATAAAAAGCACATTCTCACAAATTACGTTCACTTTTCAGACAAATGAGAAAATAACCCAGTGTTGTTGTAGGCATAAATAAATGATGGCAATGTAGAGTTACGGCACAAAAAAGGCATTCTTTGCTCTTCTAAAGGTCTGTGATGTGAAAGGAATCGTGACCAGCTGCCGGTTGGAAAACTAAGTGTGTGGCAGGAACTGGACACCCAGGTGGTGGCTTTAATTTTGAGTCTGTATGTCATTTCTTTCGGATGTTACCTTGTATGCTACATTAACAGTGCCTTCATTATAAATAGTAAAATTTGCTCATGTGTGTCCAATTGGTCCTTGGAATAATAATGCAGTTTCAAATGATTTGTGCATTTTTGCTAAGATTTGATTGGACTTTAAGGTCAAACATTATTGTTACAAAAGGCAAAAAACATCACAACACCCTTGAAAAGGGGAGCCTCTCCTCTTTCTCCTCAAAGTGGATGACCAGCAGTATCTTCCATTCTTTGGAAGCAAAAGCAAGTTTGACTTTGCAGCCATACCAGAGGGACATTTGTTTTCTTGTGGATAAAAAACACAACAGGAATCGTTTACTTCTCTGCAGTAGGGGGAGCAAAATATTGTCTTATTTCCTGAAAACCTGTTTGCAAATTACATATTTCCTCCTGTCCCTCAGACATTGCAAGGCCATATCCGATCTCCCAAACCTCATGCATGCATAGCAAACAGTCCCCCGGCAGGGCTCTGTTTACCTCCAGAAGATATCACACACTGGCCCACTGCCTGTCTGCTCTTGCATGTTTTGCATTCACCAGAGGAGGATTTCTTTAAAAACATCTCCGTCTATAGCCGAGCTCATGCATACTTACTATTCAGCCCTACACACACACATACACACATACACACACACACCCGCACACGCACACACCACACACAGGCACGCATGCACTCGCACACACTCATATACACACAGATACACACTGAAGAAAACTTACCGGCTCATCCTGTAGATGAACTTTCCTGAGGTGAGAGAAGAAGAAAAACACACAGTCAGTATGTGTGTGTGTGTATGTGTGTGTGTGTGAGAGAGAGAGAGAGAGAGAGAATTATTATTCTTGTTTTCTTTTCTACCCTCCTTTAAAAAAAGTAGGAGATATTAAATTTAATCTAGTGCAGTGGAATGCAGAGAGGGAAAGAGTGAGAAAGCTGAACTTCGGGAAGGTCATTGAAAAGTAAATGGGAGGCATCATTTTGCATAAAACTCTCCGACGGATCTGTGACAAGACTGCTTATGGTGTCACCCCACTGACAGGCGTCCATCACCCCGCATTACCGTGGCCTCCGTCACAAGGTGTCAGCCGGAGCCTTTTCAACCCGCACCTCCACCGGATGATATGAAAGCCCATGACAGACACACTTACTGTCATGCCTGCGAACCCACCGACCAGCCTGGTTGACCCCGGCCGAGGTGCCATTACGGCTAAGGAAAACACTGAGAGTGCCGCGGGGACTGATGGTGGGATAGAGAGAGAGAGAGAGAGAGAGAGAGAGAGAGAGAGAGAGAGAGAGAGAGAGAGAGAGAGAGATGGACAGACACGGGAGAGACAAATAAAAAAATTAAAAAAGTTGCCGTTGCCAGCCAGTCACTCAGACGACCCCGGGGATAATTAAAGGGGGGCCTCATTTTCTTTCTCACCGACCCCAAGCAGGCAGGGGCCGGGGCACTTAAGTCATTTTCGGTGGAGAGAGACACCTGTGCAATCGCACCGAGTTGCTCGAACAGAACACCCGAGGCTGCTGGCGTGGGAAGAGTGAAAAAGACCCTGTCTTTAACCTTTGACCTTTGTGGAGTTCTGAAGCATAGAAAGCAGTGTCGTCAGAAGATGCAGTCTCAGCCCCAAAGAGGCAGATGGGGGTGACGAGAAAGACTCTCTCCTTTGGTTAAAATATCAACTGGCAGAAGCCAACATATTATTCAATTCAATCATTAAATTTGAGGAAGTGCTTTTTAATAATTTAATACGTCTCACATATTCGCCTTGATATCATTTGTATTATCACAAAAAGCCATGACCAAAACACACACAGTGATAAGCAATTTACCCGTTTTGTGCATACATGCAAAAAATACAAAAACTACCGAGAATAATATATATATATATATATATATATATATATGTGTATATATATATATATATATATATATATATATATATACAGTGTATAATATATATATATATATATATACACAAGATAAAAAAGAGGTTATGTATATCCTACCCTTTACTATCCTTAGAGCTGATGGCCCATCCGTGCTTAGTGTGTGTCTGTGTCTGCAGTTGGGCGGCTGGAGTCCAGGAGTGTGCCTGGGTGTCACCAGTAGGTGCAGCTGTAGTGCAGCGAGAAGAGGGAGAGGGAGGAGGAGAGGAGAGGGGGAAGAGAGGAGGATAGGAGGAAGAGAGAGGAGGAGAGAGAGAGAAGAGGATGTGAGGTGAGGAGGAGGGAGAGAGAGGAGGAGAGGAGGGAGAGAGAGAGGAGGAGAGGAGGGAGAGAGAGGAGGTCAGAATCATCACTTCACCCTCTACTATAGCAATGGCGTAAACAACCATGCTTCTCCAATCCTCTCTTCTACTCCTGTATTCCTCCTCATCCTCTCCTCCTGTCCTCTCCTGTCCTTTTCCCTTCTCTCACCTGCTTCTTCCTCCTCTTCTCTGTGCTCCTCTTTGTCCTCTCTCCATCAGCAGAGTTCATGCCAGGACTAGCGGTGTCCCAGTCAGTCAGTCACTCCGCCAGCCAGTCAGCCAGTCACTCAGTCAAGTCAGTTTGTCACAGTACTCACTGCAACCTTCTCGCCCAGGAGGGGCTCTGCCTCGCACCGTATTTGTCACTCCCGCCAAATATGTGTGTGTGTGTGTGTGCCAAGAATGTCTTGAACAAATACACATAGGAATACTGGACGCATTCTCAGTGGAAGAAATCACACCAGAGCAGTCAGTGGCTGACAAAATAAATACAGAGGCTCACTTTCACCTGCTTTTATGAAAGTCATTTTGTATGTCTGACTTGTTTTGAACAGTCGTATAAAACAGTTTGAGTGACAAACGGACAGTAAACAAGCACTTTGGCTTTTATTGAAGTTTCTGTTGACCCGCTTGATTAGAGAGGCGTTGTTCAAGGTGACAGGGAGACGGGAAAGTATGTACTGCATCGCACGCTGTGTTGCTAAACTCTTACTGGTCTCTAATGTCCGTTTTTTACGGGAAATTACTTTAAAAGGATGTGTTGAGACACCCTAGCATCTGGATGATATAGAGCGTCTTTATTTGTTCAAAAGTTGTTTTTCTGTATCCTAGTGATTTTGTTGTTTCTTCAGAGTTAATTGAAAACAAATTTTTACCAAGTCAACACAATATAAATGGCTTATAGGGAATTTAATACTATCAAGATGAGTCACTTGATTTACGGAGGATTATTAATCAGTGACTTTTACTATTCTGCAGAAATTTTAATGTTCAATGAATGATTTCATGTTTGTTTTCCAGTAAATTACACTTTAGCCTATCGTAAAAATGTCCCTGTAAGAAACATTCTATTATGTGCACATTATATCCTAAAACCGAAACCTAAAACGTTTTTTCATATTTGATAAATGTAATTTTGCCCCATATTCCGTGTGAAGGCCACAGTCCCCTTCCTCTTCCTACAGCAGATCTGCCTGTGCGTAGTGCTGGATTCATTCACCTGATGCCTATCTGTTCTTGGCCTTGTTGGAGTCCTGGGGTGGGGGGGGGGGTGGTTTTACACTGCCCCCCACTGGAAGAGGAAGTGATTGGGGGATGGAGTTGTCTGCTAGTCATCCGAGTATATCCACTTCCTGTAAGCCTGCTTTCTCTGTCTCTTTGTCATGTTCCCCTCTCTCCATCTCTCTCTCTTCTCTCCCTCTCTCTCTCTCTCCCTCCCTCTCTTTTTCCATATCTCTCTCTCTCGGGCCTGTGGCCAGCTTGCTGCCCCGGGGCCTCCTGAAAGGAGATGGAGTGGGTTTAACTTCAGCCATGATTAATACGCCCATCATTTTCTCGACACACCAGACCTTCCTCTGAGTGCCAGACCCCCTAGTCCAGTGTTTGCCTTGCAGGACTATTCCATGGGATGTGGATGTGGAGGCGACCACCCCCCTCCCCCCCAAAAAAAGTGAAAGAAGAAAAAAAGAAGCATTCTTTTTAATTTGATAATTAGTCTGTGGACTTTTTTGGGTGAAAGAAAAGGATTGGGCTCATTTGGTTTAATTGTCTAATTGCCTTTCATCTAAATTAGTGTGTAATTTGCTCCATCTTGCTTTGTATAAATATCCCACATGCCCCTCACTGTTATTTGTGTATCTTTCTGAGTAGCGGAATAGAGGGAAAGTACATTGAGAAGTAGTAGGTGTGTGTGTGTGTGTGTGTGTGTGTTTGTGTTTGTGTGTGTGTGTGTGTGGGTGTGTGTGTGTGTGTGTGTGTGTACACGTGTGCATGCATGCACGCGCATGTTTGTTTCTATGTGCACGTGTACACACACATAATAACAATAACATCCTGTATGTGTATACACATCTGTTCACACACACACACACACCCACACACACACACACACACACAAACACACACACACACACACACAGTAGGGGTAGCGGAGCGTCACGCAAGCTCGAGCCGAGCTGCAGACATCTGCCGCTAATGACCCTATTGTTGTGTTAGGTGTTTGCTTTATCCCAGAGAGGGGGCCATTGTAATCCATCCTCGCGGTGAAAGCAGCCACTATTAGCGCTAGCCACCCACAAGCCCATCCCCCACCCCACCCCAAAACCCCAGGCCCAGGCCAGGCTCTTCCCCAACCTGCCCCACATGGCTGGGCTGGGCTGAGCTGTGCTGAGTCGGCCCCCAGGGGCCCCTAGCGAGACCTCCAGCCCCGAGGACACGTGCGGGGGGCTGTAAACAGGGTTATCTGCATCGCGGCCACCTGCTGATGCTGGCCTGTCTTTTGTGTGGTTGATGGCGTGGACAGAGTCAGCGAGCTGGTGGGGGGTAGAGTGGGAAAGGGGGGAGGGGGGGGGTGGAGGGGATTCAATTCTCTACGTCTCCAGGGAGCAAGGCCTTGAGGGCGGGCAAGCTGGCCTCTATCAAGCCCTTAGATGGAAGTGGAGGTGGTGGTTGGGGGAGACACACGGGCAGTTGAATACAGAAAGAGTGATAGAGAGAGAGAGAGAGAGAGATAGAGAGAGAGAGAGAGAGAGAGAGAGAGATGAAGGGGGAGACTCGACAGATCTACCATTAGGTCAATCACTCGTGTGGTGACAGAGACACAGATCTTCCCCTGTGACAGGAAATGACAACCGATCCAGCAGGTAGACTCTTTCCTGACGTGTCCTGGTCAGACATCTCCCTCTAGCTCATTGTGGTTTCATTATTTTGTAATTCTGTCAGTCCTTGTCCAGGGATTAAGCCTTGGGATGTCCAATATTATTGATCTGAGCAAATCATTGTGTCGAACAAGGGTATGTCCTATGTTCAGGGGGAAACATGTGCTTACCAGCATACAGGAAGGCCCCTATAACATATCAAGTGTTGTCAGAATAATTCATGCTAATGCTGTTGGCACAGTTGTTATTGTGAGGATTGATGTATGAACGTGAGTGTGTGTAACTGAAAACCCCTACAGTAAGCAGCTTTCTGATGTAAACATATACACAGGGAATGAGCATAATGACGGAGATGCATGCTTTCTCTCTATCAAGCCTCGGCTGTCAAGTCAAATTACAGGAAGATGCCAGGGTCTCGTTTTGCAGTCACTGACATACAGTAATTTGAGGTGATTACTAATGTCCACTGAGAATGTATACACTGGAAAGTTAATCACTTTGACATGTTCCCTAGCGCAGGTACAGAGGTGGAGAAACTGGAGAATGGCGAGAGAAAGAGCACAGAACATCTGCTAAACAGAAGTATATGATAATGATTTGAGTTATGAATAATTTTAATGTGGATACTTTCAGCGGTAATTTGGGGTCAGTGTAGTGGAAGTGTGTGTGTGTGTGTGTGTGTTTGGGTGTGTGTGTGTTAGTGTTTGTGTGTGTGTGTGTGTTCCCTAATATGTAAATCATAGTTGGGCCCTTTAACTGAATCCAAATAAGGTACTGAATACAGCAACATGATATTTAAACAGAAACGTCATGTCATGTTGTATTCTGCCTGACATAATGAAACACAGAAATTGCATGGAAAGTGGAATTTCTATAAACAAACAAAGTAATTGTATTGATCCATGTTGATTTTTCTCACACCATGTAATATTTATTCAGGTGATAAGATGGTGGAAAAGTACTTTGCTTGTACTGAGGCATCCTAGTATGCCCTCAAGCCATTTTTTCCCTCACAACTCACAGACATGAACTGGGATGGGGGGGGGGGGCTGTTGGAGACAGAGGTATGATGACTGCCACACTTCCATCACAGCAGAGATTGCATCAGAACATCCATCAAGACTTGGCTAACACACCTTGACAGGTAAATGACAGCAAACCTGTGACCTTCACCCCAGCGAAATGGCGCGTACCTGCGACGTCCTCCCAACATGAAAATGTCAATGGTCTTGATCTGGGCGTGTATTGACACCATTCTCTCGCTTGATCCGCCCCGCGCCAGACGAAGCTGTCAGGACCCTTCCCATGAGCCTCAGCGGCTCGGCTTGGAAGTGCCATGAAAGTCCGCCCGCCCGCCTCCTTTTCATTTAAAAAAAAAGAAAAGACAAAGAATTGAGGGGGAAAAAACAGACAGGGTATGATTGACTGATTGAGCCATCACAGCAGTGCCGTCAGCTGTCAAGCCAGGCTGTTTCTTTTGTGCAGTTGAATTCGAACGTCTCGGTCGACACACCACAAGCAACTTTGAAGTGTCAGCCGTCCTCTGAACTGCTAACGGGTTAACATAGCGAATGTGCATCATAACTGCATAACTGCAAATAAACAAATATCACACCGTTCTAGTTTTGTTTTCAGTTTACCGTAAATTCTCATTCATCAGGGTGCGAGTTTGCAATAACACCACCACAATGTCATTAGCAAAAGGGAATTGCTTATGTGTGTCTCTGAGGGCAAAGATGTTTTGTGTGTGTTTGTGCGCGGTGCGCGTATTTTAAAGTATTGCCTCTCGCAGTTTATTTGTCTTAATTCCTCACGCTGGTAAACCCCTGGCTGCGATTTAAGCGCTCAAAGCCATCGCTCTTGACCCAGCAGGTCAGTGAGCGCACGGAACACGACGGCCCCTTAAATGAGAATTTTAGCAAACAAACACAATCAGAGGCCCACCGCGATTAGATTTGGCTTTCATGATCTTGAAAGGGGAATGCATAGGAGATTAGATAACTGGAAAGGCCATAAGGCCCATTTATCCCAGTCAGTGCTAACTGTCTGGAGAGGACTAAACGCTTTAATTCGCCACTTGTGAATAAATCCTCGGGCTAAGTGGGACCTATTGTTGAAATCAGCTAACAGTATTAATGTCGAATGTGGAGTTGGAGGTTGTTTGGGGGGGGGGGGGGGAATCTTATCAGTGGATGGAAAGTGTTCCTGAGTGGATTCTCTTGTTCATATTAGTTAATTCTGTGTGTAGCCACTTCCGTCATATGAAGGGCTCTGATGTTAAATTGGCGTTTCATGGTTTGAACTCATGTAGAGAGAGAAAGAACAAAAGAAAGAGAGAGAGAGAAAGAGAGAGATGTTGCCTGGAGATTTGAGGAGGCCGGGCTCTGGCCTCGGCGTGCAATCTTGCGGATCTGTGCGCTAGCCATAGCCCCTAATGGACGTGCTGGAATTAGAACAGGCAGAAAGTGTCTTAAATGGGAACCTTTGCAACTAGCAGCTGCTAGTTGGTTCACAGGGATACCAATAAATGGCTGCTACATAACTTCCCCCTAATCAGATTGGAGCAATCAGCTTGAAAAATTTTCCCATATGTCGGCGGCAGACAAGCAAGCAAAGGACAGGGAGAGTGAGATAGAGGGAGGGAGAGAGAGAGAGAGATGGAGGGAGGGATGGAGAGAAAAGGCCTAGGGTTACTGCAAGGACACAGGCCACTCCAAGGTTAGCATGTCTGGCTACAATTAAGCACTCAGAGGAGAAATTGTGATGATGCTTTAGGGAGCTATTGCTCCCCAGTCATTGGTAATTACTCAGTCAGGAACTAGACTTGCTCTGAAAAGCAGAGTGTGCCTGTGTTTGAAGGTTTACAAACACATGTTTCCTCCGAAAAGCGCTGGCCATTCAACAAGGCCCAAATTTGAAAATACATGACATTCAAAAGAGGGAATGCGAATTGGATTCGGGTGGAAGTGACATGTGTTGAATAGATTTGATATTGCTGTCACGGCTTTTTATCCTTAATAATGTTTTCAGTTTTTCAGCAAATCATTTGCAACATATTCCAGATTCTGTCTTTAAAAAAGGACTTATTCAGTTAACATCAAGAAAGAAGCAGTCTCATAATACCATATCATGGTATTATTACATCATAGACTTAAAATCTGTTCATTAAAACTTTAATTTCAAGTAATCAACAAGGTGTGGGAGGAAATAAAGACGTCTGTCATTCAAACATTTCACGTCCGCTTCATTTAACAAGAGTTTGTTTAATGCACAGTATGACATTTTTTTGCAATGTCTGTGATGTGGTCACGACTCTTTAATTAAATAAGCATTACAAAGAGTTTTTATCACGCCCATAAGGAAGTTGTTTCCCATGCCCAGCTGTCAATAATCTAAACAAACGAAGGTGATAATTATACGCCAGAAAGTGTTTCATAAAAGAGCGTACAGTTCACACAGAATGTGCAATATTGGTTCGCTGCTCACTCCCAGACCCCCAGATTACTATCTGACCACAGCAGAACCAGAGGACTCTGATCTCTCTCTTTTCTTTCCCTTTTTTCCCACAAGCTGTTACTTTTCTCCTCTCTCTCTCCTGCCCTGCTGCTCTCTCTCTCTTTTCTCTCTCTCTCTCTCTCTCTCTCTCTCTCTCTCTCTCTTTTCCTTTCCCTCCCTCTCTTTCCTGTTTCCCTCTCGCTCTCTCTCTCACTCACTCACTCCCATGCTCAGCATACTGCCGAGTTATGTCAGAATATCAAATATTATATCAAAGAAATTAGGCAGGCCGTATAAGCGCACTTTCATCTGTCTGAATTGCTGTGCAATGTGAGGCGCTCGTAAAAAAAAAAAAATGCGAGGAGCAGGAAATGAGCAAACGTGCCACGCAGTAGTAGCCGCTGGTGGTGGTGTGGCAGCGGTTGTGGTGGACTTATGCTGACAGAGCTGACCCATCACGGACCCTGCCTCCTGCCTCTCTCTAATTGGCTAATTAAATCCTTGCATCCCAAAACTGCTTTTTTTTTTTTTTTTTTTCATATTGTTGTATCCATACTTTTGGAAATGGCTTGGACATTTTATCAGTACATGGATAGAAACAAAATGAGAGAGAGGGAGGAAATGTGCTCCTTGAGAGCTACCCAAGAGAAACACTCACCTCCAGGGTTATTTTAGCTTGCAGACTATGGCCAGACTTCCACAAACAAACCTGTTGTGGGTAAAACCATCTGCAGTTGCAGGGTGTAGCCTTGTCCTAGGTGGCTGTTGGGGTGTGCAGTTGGATTGCGTTGCCAAATGACTCGTTGACTGGTTTATTCTATACAGAGAGGCTTTGTTTGTTTGCTTGTTTATGTGTTGTTGTTGTTAATTGTGCTTGGAGTGGTTAAAGGCTTTGATAACAGACTGCTGAATTACCCCAGCAGCTGCATGGAGCAATTTCCTGCTATCAGATTTCACATTAACCAGAGATACACTGTACTATATCGTGTGTGTGGGTTGTACAACACATTTGCAGATTGACTTATAAAAACTCTTTCTCTCCCTTTCTCTCTCTCTCTCTCTCTGACACACACACATGCAAACTATCACTTACGAAGATAGCTATCTCTAGATATATTCTCACACAGTTGTACGTCCAATATACCCTTAGAAACGTATTCATTTGAGATCTGTTTGGCAGACAAGTGTTACAACACTTACATCTCTCTCTATTTGTCAGGACAGGGCCAGACCTCTGTTCTATAGGCATAAGGAAAAGTGGAGATGATACTAATTGTATAATAATGATAACAACAGTGATGGTAATAGCCATAATGGCCTTCTGGGCTCAAAACACATTGTGTTGGCATAAAAGCACATTTCAGGTCCACTCAGTGTCTTGGGCCCTGAAGTTGCAGGAGAAGAAATCCAGATGTGACCGTTGCTATCACCTTTGGATGGTTCGGCGCTCCTAATTTATATCCAGTGCACATTCGCAGCTGCAACCTTCTAGAAATTTCCATCCTGCAGGCACAGGCCAACCGGAGGACTGATGATGAACTCTGCTGGAGCCCCGCACCCAGATATGTGCTCGCAAAGAAAGCAGAGCCCGACCGCTGGCCGCTGGACTGGAAGACGGCGAGCATTTCTCGCTCTGATTTAGTGACACATGTTTGGGAGACTGTAAAAAGCTGTGTGTTTCCAGCTCATGCTGTCTGTATAACTCAGGACTGTCTCTCATCGTGGTCCAGAAAAAGCAAGATAGAGGCCTACTGTATCTCATAAGTTTGACTTTTGGACAGTCTTTAAGACAGAGTAAGTCTGCGGTTTAAAGAACACTGGGAAACCGTGCATTTGAATAGTAATACGGATAGAAGTCTCTAATCAATACAACTCATCAATATAAGTCAGATTCGCTTTCATTTATTTCAGACTCTTCCTGATTAACCTTTGAGATCTCCAATAGCTCTGCCATCCTTTCTCTGCACCCCCTCCCCCACCCACCTTCCTCCAGTCACCGACTCAAAAGCTGTAATGTTTTTTTTTTCCTTCTCCTACCTCCTTCCTTCCTCTCATCGTGCCTCCACCCCGCCGCACAAATAAAAATAAGAAATCAATGTAGGCTACAATTTTTACTGGGCTGACGTAAGGGCCCGTGACAGCTCAAATCCAATAGTGCCACTGGAGCCGACAAGCTTGACATGTGTCTTGCCATGCTGGCCCTTCAATTATGCATGCCCAATGTTTCCCTGGCTTTTAATTGAATCACTCCGTCTCCAACTTGTTATTCTTAATTTGTTGCATTTGATTTTTGACATCAGCGCCAGGGTGTCATGAATAATGCAGCCAAGGGGACCTTAATTGTGAATGTTATTAAAACAAAACTAATTGCAAATGATTAAAAAAAAAAGAAGGAAGGCGAGAAGGAGGAAGAAGGAAGGAGAGATAGAGGGGGGGAACTGAGGGAAGGGTGTCTCGCCGTGACAAGTTTGTGCGACTGTCTGATAATTAATGGACGTGCGTGGTTTTGTTGTTTGCCGGAATCCGCTTGCTCGAGACGTGTCATTGTTCTTAATGGAAAATGCATGAGGACGCCGACTCTTTATGTGGGAGAGAAAAGAATGTGGCACTGAAGTCTCCATCACTGTAAAAATCAGCACGATCACAGACATCTGACTCCTTTTGTGCGTGCGTGCGGTGTGTGTGTGTGTGTGTGTGTGCGGGGGAAGACCTCGCATGAAGCAAATTGAGCATAATCCATTCCTCCGGCCGCCTCGCCATAATAGTTTCAGTTTTATTGATCTCTGCTCTCTGTCTTTTTTTGATCAGCGCTTTCCCACAGATTGTTTGACTTCTCTGGAACATGGAAAATGACTTCCAATATTGCTCTTTGGTTGACAATGAACAGATATTGGACCGAATTTCAGGGGATCTTGAAATTCATTCCACTTAAATATATTGTCATAATGGGAGAGCGCTCTTTGAGGAGATACATAAAGACAAAAAGCCATATATAGAGGGAGAAGCCTTTGAAAAGTGTAATGGTGTATTCTTTATTGTTCCATAAAACATGGTGAGATATTACCAGATAAAATAAGACCATAAGAGTGCCAAAAACGAAAAAGGTATGTATGTATATCATCATGTAGACAGTTCTTGACAAACTGTTACCTTTACTGAATACTTATTGAGTGCATGCCGCAAAGATATGAATCGATTGCAATTAATTCCTTGTGAATATGTTATTGATATGCATGTTTGCAGAATGTATGTTTGTATGTGTTAACAAAAATGTAGCAAACCTAATGCATTAATCACATTAAAAATCCATCTAAGATTATAGCATTGTTTCTGTATGTATGACAGTAGAGATTATGAGTGTGTGTCCCTGTTGTTCTCTTTGAGACCAAGTGTAGCCTGTGGCAAAAGCTGGTGAAGTACAGTATACCTGACTGAAGGGTATGAATCCTCATGTCCTTTAAACTTGCATCACTTTTTGGGATGTCTGGAAGTCATTTTCACTCCGGCCAGGAAATGGAAGCCTTGCTTTACTTTCATGAATGTTCAATCAATTCAATAGGACAGCTTAACTTTTCCCTTTCTTCTCCCACCCTCCTACAGAAACCATTTAAAGCCCCACAGGCGTGTCGAGACACACACACACACACACACACACACACACACACACACACACACACACACACACACACACACACACACACACGCACACACTTACATTCACCAGGCCAAAGTCAAGTGCTACACTCACAAAGCTTGGAAATTTCTCTTCTTTTTTGAAGCCAGAGATGGGGAGGGGGCTGAACTAAACTCCAAAAAGAGCAGACGCAGAGGGCAAAAGTGCACGGAGCAGCTGAGATCCCTGTTTTTGATATTGCAGTGCCAGGGGGGTAGCAGGGCAGCTGTGTGGGGGCCACCGGCCACACCGGCCACAGCAGCACAGGCCGAGGCCAACATCTCACGGCCCCGCGGCCCCACTGTCTCAGCACACACACCTGTGCTGCTCAGGCATGAGCAGAGTGTATGGAGAGTGTGTATGTGTATGGGCTGTGTCTGTGTGGTGTGTGTGTGTACAGTATGTGTGTGTGTGTGTGTGTGTGTGTGCGTGGACAGTATGTGTGTTTGTGTGGTGTGTGTGTGTGTGTGTGTGTGTGTGTGTGTGTGTGTGTGTGTGGGTGGGTGGTGCGTGTGTGTGTGTGTGTGTGTGTGTTTGTATGTGTGGGGTGTGTGTGGGTGTGTGAGTATATGCATATGTGTATGCACTGTACAGTATGTAGGTATGTATGTATGAATTTATTTATGAGTGTATTACGTATGCGTGCATTAGTATTAACCACCCCCACATTTAACAATTAGGCACTGACTAGCTTTATTAGAATATGGGAAAACTGTATATTTATCATTTGTTTTATCATTCGCTGACTGTTATGCAAAAACTGCTGCTCAGTTCATCACTTGTGTGCAAGGAGATCATTCTCTGTGCTTCCAAATGCATTTAGAGATATTTAAACCTGTCATCCCATGCTATCAATCACCTAGAGGAAAAAACAAATATAAGCCAGCTCTGTTGTGGATGCATCACAGAGGTAAACTTTTGGGAGGAGGAGATGACAGAGTAGGGAAATGGGTAAAGAGCTTGAGGAGTTCCCTGCTGTTCCTGTTCCGAGTCAGTGCACAAGTCACATGAGTAAAGACAGCACTTTCTTCCCTTTGTTTGTCTCAGGTTGCTTCAATGGCAGCAGAGGAAGACTCAATATTCTTCTCTAATCTACTTGGTCATCATGTTTTCAGTAGAGTTTACTTAAGTACACCAATAACTTTATTGCCTGTATTTTTAGGTCACTGGACATGGTCTCTCTCCCCTATCTGACTTGGACAGTGTTCTGGAGGTGGCTACTCTCCAAGCCTGTATTCAAGCGCATGAGCAAGCAAAATATCATACAGTAATGATAGGCTACATTAGACCAGCA
>NW_027468718.1:16119548-16174548 GCF_046254945.1 Alosa pseudoharengus | reverse complement strand
TACTAATCTAAAAAGTGTTAATAATGTATAATATTGCCCATCTCTCCAACAGGACGTTGGTTGTTTTATGAATTATCCTTCAAAAAAGATTTTAAAAAAATATATCATTTATATATTTATAACATGATATAATACGCATACTGCATTATATTTCCGTTGAGATGGACCACTTTAAATGCACATCCTGATATAGCTCAGCACTGCCGCTGTGCAAAGTGGGCTGCCCCACTCATGTCCACACACTCATTTTTCAAAGCATTGAATGCCCATCGCGGAATGATGAAGCACCTCTGTAATCACATAAATATTATTTTACAATACACCACGTCTCAAAGTACATAGAGGATACATTTTACGCCCATAAAAGTAATGAAAATGTGTTCTTAGCTGCAATATTATCTTTGTAACTGTTTGCAGTGACTGTTTTTTTCCTTTTATTTAATGTATTGATTCACTTCGTTTTTTAGGGGAAAATATGTTCTCTTTATTTGAAAATAATGAATACAAATGAGTAATGTTCCCCTGTCCCTAGACACATTAGGAGAATTACCCACAAATTATAACACTATTATAGGCATAAGGTGCATTGTTTGGACATTTGAATATGCATGACAAATATTACATTATGGCAGCTGGAAAATTCTGATTTCCAAGGCAGAGAATAAATCCATTATGCATTTTTAATAAACTTTTCCTCTCTCAAAACCACACTGAATAACTTTTTTTAAATTATCTGCTATTAAATGTTGCTAATGCTGCCCAAGCACATGTTTTGGTGACATCATAATAAGATTCAAAAATTATTTGTGTATTAAAATTTGGGTAAATTGTGAAGTTATATGGAAATGCTGAAGTTATGAGACATAATAGGGCAGCAAAATAGGTTTAATATGTTGCTAATATTCTGCAGTGTTTTGTTTGCTTCTTAGAGACAGCCAAAATCCTGCAATAATTCTTGCTTCAGCTGTGGCAAGACATAGTACAGAATATTATCCCTGAAAAATCAAAGAGTGAAATATTTATCAGCAGAGTAGGGAATGCTTTTGAAAGAAGATGGTTTGATCTTCTTTTGAGACAATTTAGGCTACATATCCTTTGGTCTAGGAAGAAAAAAAAAACCTTGCACACTCTCCTCTCAAGGCCTTGCACATACTGTGTTAGCCACCACACACTTCCAAACAGTACACTGTTATGTTATCTCAATCTTTTCATGTCTCTTGATTAGATCAAGCTCCACGCAAATCCACAAATCCATGGCTGGACATTTTTCCCCCCTTTTTCATACGTTATTTTCTTCGGCGGACGAAAGTGAGAGCGTTCCTGTTCTGAGACAGCGAGAGAGAGAGAGAGAGAGAGAGAGAGAGAGAGAGAGAGAGAGAGAGAGGAAGTGAAAGTTTCAGATGGGAGATCTAATTAGGACCCGGGGCTCCGTCTCTCCTGGACTAATGAGAGGGTTTGTTACAGCGGCGGTGTCGGAACCTGGGCGTACGTCGGAGTGTCGCAGCAGGCCGGTGCGGAGTGGAAGCAGGGGTGGGGGCTGGAACGTGTGTGTGTGTGTGTGTGTGTGTGTGTGTGTGTGTGTGTGTGTGTGTGTGCGTGTGCGCGTGTGTCTGTGTGCGCGCACGTGGAGCGAGGGGGTCTAAGGTGCACAGGCGCATTGGAGGACGCTGCGTGAGCCACACCTGCAAATCCCCCAACAAATTCCAAGCAGGGCCTTTTGATGTGCTATTCTTTTCATGTCTCCAGAAACAAGGGTGTCGGTGGCAGAGGAGTGTTGAAGCAGAGTCGGAGTTGAAAAGAGATTGGATAATAATATTAATTAACGTTTAATAGGGCCGGCAATGAGGAATGGGTGGTGCTCTTCTTCATGTGATCTTTCTCTGTCTCTCTCTCTCTCTCTCTTCTGTCTGGCTCTCTCTCTGTCTGTCCTAGTGTGGCATAGCAACATGACAGTACACACCTCTGATTATAATATGTCCATGAGTCCCAAAAGATCATTACAACTCGTACATTAAAAAATACATTCAGCCCACACATACTTCTCTATCTTTCTCCACACAGAGATTGAGAGAGAGAGAGAGAGAGAGAGAGATATGATACACACATATGGTACACTCAGTTCTATACATTTATAATAAATATTCACACACAGACACACACTAGCACATCTAAGCCCTGGCGATACCTCATTCTCTCATCCTCTGTACGGGAATGGCTTTACCAGACGTGGGCTCTCTGGACTGAACGAGATGCAGCCGGACGGCGTCTTGAGCCTCAGTCTCGCCTTCAGAAGTGGCTGTGGACTCAATTACCACTGTAGGGAGTCCCCGCGACTTAAGAGTCCCCCTTCCACAGGAAATTAGCCCCATATCACTTATCAATTAGGCTTGTGTGTGTGAGATTTATACTCGCCGAGCAGGTGGTGTGTTTCCTCTCCCTCTCTTAATCCCTCTCTCCTCTCTCTCTGTCGCTCTCTCTCTCATTCAATCTCTCCCTCTCTCTTTGTCTCTCTCACTTTCTCTGTATTGTCTTTCTTTACTGCCCATTACTTGTATTTATGACCTCTCACCGGCACTGATTCACGCTCTCTCTCCAGCACATGTGCAGCACCTCTCTCTCTCTCTCTATCTCTCTCTCTCTCTCTCTCTCTCTTTCTTTCTCTCCTTCTTTTTGCTTGTTTAACTGTCAGTTGCTTCTCCATTGATGTCTTTCTTGTCATCCTCATTCGCTCCCTCTCCTCAGGATGTGCTGTGTGCCCTAGTATGAGCAAGACAAGTCTGTCAGATGATGGTAATGATGATGGCCATAACACACAGAGAGGGAAAGAATGATGGCGTCTTCACACTAGGGCACTAAAGCTAAAGCTAACATTTGTTTGAATAGTCAGAATGTGAACAAGAGTTCATCTATTAGAGCCATCCATTTTTTTCCCTCCTTTTTGGCGGAAGGGAAAGGTTTGTGTTAGAAAGAAGTCCCCAGTGATGTGGCGGTGTTTCAAAAAGGTGTCTGAAAAAGCTATAACAAGGTTTGTCGACGTCAAGTGGCTAGTAATGACACTAAGTCTCTGATCTTGGTTCATCGCTAATGCTAACTCATGCCATTCTTACAGCCTTGGCAAGCATCCACAGGTCGTTGTGAGGGGGGGGGGGGTGCTGTTGGAGTAGAAATTTATACAACTTTCAGACTTTCTTCTCGTCTTTATGACCACACGAGACTCCAGAGAGCGTTCGGCTACAGCTGGATCCATTCGGTGCGAGTTAGCGGTTGTAGTGCTTGGGTTTGTTCACTGATGTGTTTTTGGGTCTCATGGAGGGATCCACTCCAGCCCCACTCCCCAGCTCTCTCCCCATGTCTCTCTCTCCTTCAGTCTTCCTCTCTTTTTCTCTCTCTCTTCCTCTCTCGTTGTCTCTCTTTCTCTCTCCCGAGAGCTGAAAGGCCTCCTGTAGCCACTAGTGGGCTGCTGAACATTCCTCTGGTCTCTCCTCCCTGTCTCCAGTCTAGAGGAAGCCCACCTCTGGTCTCTCAGTGGTTCCTATGTCCTTGCTGGAAATGGACACAGTGAGAGCACTTCAGCCTCTGCAGGATGTGCTGGGAGACCACAGTGGGTTGTTTCAAACAAAGACATGAAGAGAGAGAGAGAGAGAATATATTGATAGATGTGTGTGTGTGTGTGTGTGTGTGTGTGTGTGTGTGTGTGTGTGTGTGTGTGTGTGTGTGTGTGTGCACACATGCCTGTGTATGTGAATGCATGTATGTGTGAGAAAGTGACCCTGTAGAGCAAAACTCTCTCCCTCCTAGCAGCTGTGAATTTTGCTGACATCAGCAGCACATTTCAGGGCCTTCTGCTCTCACTGTGATTGTGGTAATTGGATATCAGAATTGTGGGCAAAGTTCTGATCCCTGCTAAAAGCGCCGCAATTAGTTTTCAAACGCTCCCCCTCACGCTCTCCTCGAGCGAGTTAGCTACGCTGGCCAGCCCTGACCAGGCCTGACTTCAGGCACTCGGAACAGGCAGCTCGCTCGCTGGCTCGCCCAGTGTCGGTTTGTGGTTGTTTGTGTTCGATCACTTGGAAATCCACGATCCCTGCTTTTTGTTGTGGCTGCGTTTCTGCTCGGCTCGGGATAATTGGCCGCAATGAGTCTACATAAATGGTGGGGTTTTACTGTGGAATTGTGCATGAGAACTGTCCATCACCACCCCTGTGAAATATCACATTTGACGTTTACTCTGAATCCAGTAAATGATATCCTTTCAATAGCCTGCAAAACACTGCTTATAGCAGCACTGTACAATTAGTAAAACTATTATTTAAGTGGGCATTGAAATCCCCCTCTTACTTGAAGTGGATTTCTTTAAACAAACGAATAAGGTGGAGAGGATGTCAGCCCATGCAAAATGAATGTGGGAAGTTATCGATAGCTGCTCTTCAGACACCAAAACAAAATTGCGTTTTATTGTGTGGGATTGTGTGAGTGCGGCGGCGGCGGTGGTGGTGGTGGTCAGATGCCGGTATGGGAGGAAGTGGCTGACAGGCAGAGCAGAGGGGGCACGGGCGGAAACCCACCGTGATGCCCGTCTGCCGCGGTGACGGCCAGCCACAGGTGCCCTCATTAGCCGGCCACCCAGAGATACCTCTGCAGCCGTCCCAGCAGCACACCTGACACACACACACACACGCACATACACACACACACACACGCCCACACACACTCACCTGACAGACACACATGCACATACACACATACACACACACACACACACACACACACACTCACCTGACAGACACACATGCACACACACACATACACACATACAAACACACACACTCACCTGACACACACACGTACACAAATGCACACACACATTGACCTGATGCACAGACATGCACACAGACACACACACACACACACACACACACTCATCTGATGCCCATACACCATGTTCACCTGACACACACACACACACACACACACACACACACACACACACATACTCACTAGGCTAGTCTGTCTGGCTGCCTGCCTCTCCATTTCCTCTCTATCTCATCTCATTACTTATTGATTTACAAATCAATACTACCTTTCACACACCAGGGCTGTTTGAAACCCAAAAGAGATGAAATGAGAGAGAAACAGAGGCAGGGAGAGAGCGAGAGTGAGAGCGAGAAAAGGTGTTAAAAAAAAAGGAGAGAAATACTTACTGAGCAGAAATGGAAAAGCTAAACCAGCCCACTTCTTCTAGTTACACAGAAGAAAACCAGGCAATTATAGAACGGAAACAAGCAACTGCTCATTTTTATCAGACAAACATCTGAAATCGTACAAGCGCCAGTCGTGATCGGATTTGACCTTTCGTGACCCACTGCTTTTCCCTCTGTTCCATGTTTTACATTTCTACATCTCTTTATAAGCCGGTTTTCTTTGTTAACTTGCTCCCCGAAACATGTGGAGCTCGCATTAGCGCCATGCTAACACAGTTAATGGACAGTTTTGGAGAGAGGGCGACCCCTTTGACAAACCCTCTGGGATCTCTCGCTCTCCCTGCACAGACTCTCATTAGTGTTCTCACCATTGTCACGGGTTCTACGGCCAAATATATGAGATTCACTTTTCACACACACATATACACACACACACACACACACACAGACACACATACATATACACATCGAGCACTGTTAAAGGGGAACAAAAGCTTTCCGAGCTTTCCGGATCCCAATCAACCAGCCCCACGATGCATCCGGCGCCTCACACACTCTAATCAGTCAGCAGGTAATAGAGCCGCACTTTAAAAAATATTATTAACCTCATCTGTCTAGATTAGGGCCTAATAGCGGCGCTTACTGAGTATTGTCTTTGTAACAGCTGGTAATGTACATACATATTAATCTACTCCGGTGTGTGAGACGGAATGGTTTGGCGGGGCGGGTTGGCGCGACCGTGCCCTTCACAAAGCAAGGGAGACACAGGTTAGGGAAGCCACTAATTAAATGTCAACCGTGACAGATTAAAATTATGAAATTTAAAATCGGCAAGTAGCTCTTTGTCATTGTCAAATTAAGCGGCCGGCCCCGCGCGGTGATGAGAAGCCGGGGGAGTGGAAGAGCTTTAATGGATTGAAAGGGAATGTGCTTTAGCAGCACGCATGGGGAAGTGAGGCGTGTGTGTGTGTGTGTGTGTGGTGGTGGGGGAGGGGGGGTTAGTGAATAAAGATTTTACAAGACGCCTAAGATATGGGGCACACACACATACACACAGTCACATGCACATGCACTGACACACACACACATCTCTCTACTCACCTCAGCCAGAGTGGATGGAAAATGGAGGGGGGGGGGGTTCCCTGTCCTGACCATACAATTTAGCACTTTTATTTATCTACACAAATGCCTGAGCAGCGTGGAATACAGCAGGCAATTTCTGTCACACTGCTTGTTGCTTTAATCTGCCGATTAAAAAAAGTGATTGAAGCGTATCAGGAGGAGTCAAAGGCATAAAATAAATTTTACAGGTGCATTGTGCTCTCTGCGCTCGGGGCATAAGTGATTTATTACTCGCCATATTATCTCATTTGGGTGTTAAAGCCACAACACCACACACACACACACACACACACACACACACACACACACACACACACACACACACACACCATCCCACCAGCCTCCACACCCTTTCTTCTGAAGTGAGAGGTATTTTGCCAGCCAGTCATACCAATACCAGGTGATCACAATTCTTCTGCAGACATTTAAAAAATGTCTTAATTTCAGCACCCCTCCACTGCACCCACCCTGTGCTACACCCCCCCCCCCCCCACACACACACACACACACCCCACCCCATCCCCACTACAACCTACACCTACTTCACCGAAAGTATGTTGGAAAGGATGGGCAACAAACTTTGCTCTGTTACATAGATCAATTAATTTTTCAGATCTGTGATATGAAATCAAATAACTATCAGTTTAGACTTTTCTCTCATTTTTGGGGGGGGAATTATCAAAGCAGCAATGTCTCTGCCTCCCATCCATATTTATGATGTTGCGGTCTTTTAATGAAGCCCACGTCGGATCATTTTCTGGCTTGTAGGGGTATATTAGTAAGTCTGGTCTGTGAACTGAGCCCTAATGAACTACAACAAGAGTTTTGCTGCAGTGTAGCAGGCAAAGGGGGGCGAGAAGAAATAAGAGAGGAAAAAAGGTCTACCGCAGCATTTCACAATAAATAAACCCATGCTAAATTAGTCTGATTCTGTGTTATTGCGTGTAAAGTTCAAAGGCCTTTCCGTGCTCAAACCAGGTCTGGTATGTGTACAGCCTTAGCAACATTGAGGGCACAGCTTGCAATAAAGCAACGTGCAAAGAAACAGGCAGCGGTACAGCGGTAGCACTCATCGAGGATCAAAAAACGACACAGATTAAAAGTGACAAGATCCAATTAAATTTAATTACACAAGCTGTATTTTCATTTTAACTGACAATTTTTATTAGGGCGCCGCACACACACTTAAAGCAAGGAGCCTAGGCGCAATCATATCAGCATAACTCAGTTAGGATACACCGAATCCTGCGTGCCTAATTTGCAGTAATTGAATTAAGGGCAAGGAGAGTTTAAATGAGTTCAATAGTTTGGGGAAAAAGATCAGTGGGCCTGAGATCTCAGAATGTGCCAGGTTAAAGATGATGATGAGGTGATATCTTAAGTCCCTGCCATCTGCTGCACTCAAATGGGCAACTCCAAATGTGCAATTCGGGTCAAAGACAGCAGACAGGTTCATGACGACCGCAACAAATATTCCACACAGCCCTGAGAAGGCATAGTTTTCGGGGGGGGGGGGGCGGGACAAATACATTCATGCACTCCAAGAGTCCAAGTGGTTTACATGTCAGGTTAGTAAAACAAATATCCAGGATATTAAAAATATCTCCCCTGGGAAAGAAACAGTTCCCTTACAAACACCAGTGAGAAAAGACTAAACAACTATTGTTTATTTCCTAATTTTTGTTAGCTGTTAGCGAAAGTCTGTTCTTTCATCTGCAGACAGTCTGGCAGAAAATGTGGATGAAATATCTTACAGTTAAACAGCACAATGTGAAATCCAGACTTAGAGGAGGAATTTTATATCCCCAAATCATCGTTTTGACCATTGTACTACCAATGCAATGCAAATGAAATGAAATGCAATTCTCAGGCCACCAGTGCACTTCAAGGGTTAACTGGCCCGCAGGGATTCCGTTTTTGCGAATAAAGGAGTTATATGTTAAGACTTTTCCCACTGTCTTAACCGGTCTCATGGATGGCACAGAAATATGAGGTGACACTTGAAGAGTCGGCTTTGTGTCTGTGAGGTGCGCTTTGTTCAGGTAGCGGAGTGAATGGCACCGTATCGGCTTAGCCTCAGGTGCTGCACCTCGTGCGCTGGGAACAGTCCTGTCTTAGGCGCCCGGGGACTTCTGTGCCCTGTGGTGTTTCCCCAGGTCTTCAAAGTGCTTTGAGATCATTGTTTGTTTTGTTTTGTTTTGTTTTCATGTCACAAAATAGCACAAGAAATAAGCTCAGTTACAGTAAAAAGTAAATGGAAAGCTGTAAAACGTAATGATTTCTTTTTTTTTTTCAAAAGAATTATAATTTTTGATCATGAAAGTTCCACTTTATTATGAGCGTTTACATCACAAATATAAACAAGTATAAGCTATCAGCACTAGCAGGAATAGTTAATAGCCCAGTCATCTATGAATCTACATTAAGCTTTACTGCTTTCTTTCTAAACATATATTCCTGTCATATTCCTCTTCATAACATAAGAATGAATAGATATAAAATGTGTGTAAATTGTTGCCATGGGCATGGTTTTATCTTAACTCTGTGTATGTGATTCGTGTGACAGCCGAGTGCATTTGAGAGATAGAAATATGCTGAAGTGTCTACAGCTTTTCATTTGTCCATGTAACAGTTCATTCATGTAATCCATGTTTCATGAAATACCATTGGTTGTCCTGTTGCTGTGAAGGCGGTTGTGTAAGTTAAACTCTCTCTCTCTCTCTCTCTGTGTGTAAGTGTGTGTGGCTCAGACAGCTTGGCGAGGTAATGATGTCCTTGAGTGTGTAACACTTTGTCTGGGCCTTAGGGTCCCCAGTGTGTTAATCTGCTCCCATCTGTGTGTGTGTGTGTGTGTGTGTGTGTGTGTGTGTGTGTGTGTGTGTGTGTGTGTGTGTGTGTGTGTGTGTGTGTGTGTGTGTGTGTGTGTGTGTGTGTGTGTTTGTGTGAGTGAGAGGGGGGTTCAGTGGCCCCTGTCTTTTTCAGGGGTCGTGGGGGTCATCAGTGACACCAGCTTTAACTGTTATTTACTCTGATCCCACGACAAGACAGAAACAGCCCGGACTGACTCAAGTGATGTATGTTAAATGCGCTCCAAATTACCAGCATGATGGATCTATTGATGGCCCATTCCAACCTGTCAGGGTATCTCCGCCAGCCTTTCACTTACCCCCCACCCATGCCCCCCTTCCCTCCATCCACCCTGCCTCTCCACCCCTCTCCTCCCCTTTTCATCCCTCTGTCCTAACCTCCCTCTCTCGCTCTCTCCCTCCCTTTCTCCCCATGGCCCCATAGCTGTCGAGACACAGCACTTTTTCTCCGAATAGGAAATGAAGGGACAAACGGAGACAGGGACCCCCACTAACCCTCTCCGTGTTCCCCGCTCCATCTAGCTGCTCCTCTCCCTGTCTCCCTCATGACTGGGATCATGCACAATTAAACCTGGGTCATCCACCCACCAAAGGCACCCCCAACCCTCTTCTAATTCTGTGTGGTATTGTATTTTCACTTTGAGTGCTTGCCACTGTGGCCCTGGAGCCCCTTGTTGTCGTATGTGCACAGTGGAGCGGTTCCTTTTTCTCTGCCTGGTGTTGACAGTGCGTGCCGTGTAATGTGTAATGCTTTTGACTGAGGCGGTATGTCATCTTCAGGACAACAGAGTGAAAGGGAAGAAAAGGGAGCTTTTAGTATCTGCAGCTCGGCCCTGAGCACTCGTGACATGCAAAAAGGCTGGCTGCTGAGATGGCCATGAAGTGCATGTCAAAGGAAGTTACCCTCCAACAATGCCCCATTGTCCACGTTCAAACATCTCACACTTGCTGACCCCATAAAACCGTTTGAAAACTTGGAAAACCTGATAGATGCTGGTCCGTATTTGTTTATTTGCCCATGGCAGGTGCCGTGGTTGCATGGAGCATTTCTACGATCTGAGCACTATGGCCTCCCCTCCACTTCATATTGAAGCCGGCGCATCGTCTGCCGCTAATTGACTCACACAGGCATTAGCGGGATTGAGTTAGCGCCCAAAGTTCATTAAGCAGATAAATGCGTCTCTTAGCTCGCTAAACAGCCTTCTCTGCACAACTGCACAACTCTTTTCCCGGAATAGGATTTTAATACAATGGAGCTCAATTAGCGATTGCAATGTATTCATTCCGCCCACGATAAACAGGCGAAAATACAAGCGCGATCACCAGATAAGTACACTCCGAAACACGAAACGCGTTATTCGGGTGAGCGAATGAAGTGCGAATCGGAGTGCTTTCTCTCTGGCTATAAAAGTGTTGAACCTTAAATGCTGCTGCATGTGTTTGTGGGAATAAAAAGGCTGCAATGATGTATTGACTTCCTGCCTGCACGTAACATAGGGAGAAGGGTCTCTGGATGGTGGCTGTCGCAGTGAGTGGCACAGCAGCAGAACCCCGGGAAAGCTGAGGAGAGCGCTTTCATTCCGCCACTTAAAGGACAAATTACCCAGACAATGGACCTCTAAAGTTGGCCCGTAATTCAGTTAGGACTGTTGACTCAGGGCATTCTCTGTGTTTTTTGCCCCCTGAAAAGGAAATTCTGAAAAACTTCATCTGGATGCAGTCAAACAAAATGAAAGGCGGCATCCTTTATCTGGCCCAGATAGCTGCAGATGAACCGCCCTAATATGAGCGCAAATAAGATTTAGCGATTCCATACTTCAGCCGGCCACAACTCAAAGTGATTTGGATCAATAGTGTTTGCTAGCGTGAGCGACGACCAACAGACTTGGTGCATCACACACACACACACACACACATACACACACACACACACACACACACACACACACACACACACTAACATATACAGCGGAGTAAGGCACGAGTGGGCCGTATTCAAATTTCACCGGTGTCAAATTAATTTCTGCATTATCTGAAAATTCAATTAGAAAGTACCCCCTCCTCCTCTCCCTCCCCCCCATCCTCCTTCTTTTTTGACTCCTCCCTTCCTTTCCTCCGTCCCTTGGCGAGTACGAAAGTGTCCGACATCCCCAATGTGACAAATTACAGTTCTCAGAGTGCATATCAAGGCGAAGTGTTGAGCCTTGCTAATCTTCTCTCTAATTCTCAATTACTGTAAAATGAAGCCATAAATCACGGCGACAGCCCGATCGATGGAAACGTTGTTTTTGGAGTGATTGGCAGCCTCCCCAAAGGTTACTTTTTAAGTTGGTTTAAGGTTACCGCTCTCCAAGGGCCAGAGGCAGACTGAGGGAGGGGGTTCGACCAGGGGGGGTTAGGATGGGTTTAAAAAGGGGGTTGGGGGGGGTTAGGATCGGTTTAAAAAGGGGGTTGGGGGGGGGGTTAGGGGACGCGTGGCAGCTTGAAGGGGGGAGGGGGGGTTTGTGGTGTGGGGTGTGTGTGTGTGTGTGTGTGTGTGGGGTGGCGGGGGGGGGGGGGGGGGTCGAACTCAATCTATATGATGCAGGGCTTGAAGCCTTTGGGGGATACAGCATAGAGACAGCACCAATTTTTAGCCCATCAGCCATCCAATTTTTCTCCTTTTCATACCTACTATACTAAATGAGAAACAAATTAAATTTCTCCCCACTATCTCCACAGAAACCATTTAAATCCTTTATGGAAACTAAATTGTCCCCAGACAAATCGCCCCTGGTTCGGTGAAAATACACCGCCACGCTCCAAACCGAAATAAATTTGTGTCACTCCACATAGGCCATTGTCTGTAGTAGCATTCATCGGAGACTTGGACTTGGAGTGGGGCGAAATAAAATCAGGGGGCCACTTTTGGAAGAACAAAAGACGAGAGAGGATGAAGCAGGACCCACTCTGCACCCTCCTCTTCCTCTTTCTCTTTCCCTTCATTTCTCCCTCTACCATCTCTCTCTTTCTCTCTCTCTCTCTCTCCCTTTCTCTCTCTCCCTTTCTCTTTCTCTGTAGTCCCCCAGAGGTGGCATTATTAATTTTCGGGCAGCATTTTTTTCTCATCCTTTCTTTTTCCCCTTGTATTCATGAGGCTGAGATTGAAATGTAAATGAAGGGGGGAATGAGTAGTCAGCAGTGGCCTCAGCCGAACGAAAGAATGAACGGAAGAATGAAGGGACGTACAGCAGCAGCAGCTAACACATGCCGTAGACAGAGGGGGGACTCTCTCTCTCCATCTCTATCTCCCTCTCTTTTTCTTTCTTTCTCTCTCTCTCTCCCTATCTCTCTTTCAATCTATTTCTGTCCTTCTCATTTCTCTTTTTCTTTTTCTCTCTCTTTCATTCTCTCTCTTTTCCCTCTCCCCAGCAGTTATCGTTCAGAGAGATTAAGCGTGCGGGACATCAATCACTACATCAGGGAAACAATGAATAAAATGGCCCCAACGAGGGCGATGAAAAATCACTGACAGGGCGGCCGGCTGCTGGTGGGCTACCTGAGCGGCGGCCGCTGATTAGTCCGTCTAAGCACTGGCAGGGGGCTTTTGGAGGGGCGGGGGGCTGTTTGTGTGTGTGTGTGTGTGTGTGTGTGTGTGTGTGTGTGTGTGTGTGTGTGTGTGTGTGTGCGAGGTGCTCTCTCACTAGGGGACGACGATGCTGTGTTGTATGTGTGAGTGTGTGTGCTTATTTGTATGTGTGTGTGTGTGTGTGTGTGTGTGTGTGTGTGTGTGTGTGTGTTTCTGGCTGCCTTTGTCATCTGCAGAGCTATATGTCTTTCTGAGTGCTCCTCTTGAGGATATTTCTCTCCTTGTCACTAATAGCTCCGTATCAGAGATAAGCTGTGAAGGTCAACCCTCTGAAAGACGGGAACCTCCAAACCTCATTTACTGAGCATCAATATCAAGTGATATCAAGTAGTGTCATTATGCTATAGCAATGACATTAGTAGTGCTGTGCATTAACGTTTATCCCATGGTTATTACCAGCTTATAAGCACTATTAAGAGGAAGCAATAATGAAGTAATTGGATTATATGAGTAGTCGGTGGTTTTGGATGCGTGGATGTTATGGCTTTGATAAAAGACAGGTGTGTAATTGGTGTGTGAGTGAATGAAGAATCGCACAGTGCTTCCTGCTGACATCTTCTTAGCAGGGTATCTTTGGGCTTCCTTGCATGTGATATTTCTCCTGTCTAAGCCAAACTAGGGTCCCCCTCAGCAAGTGTGTCTGTCTGTGTGTGTTTTTGTGTGTGTGTGTGTGTGTGTGTGTGTGTGTGTGTGTCACCTCGAGTTCATGTCTAACCCAATCAGGGGCAATCAGTGATGACATCAGCACTTAGAGGCTGTTAGGGGCCGGCGGAATTCCATTTTCTCAAGCCCTGCCGCAGTCGTCCATTATCATCTGTTTTTCTCTTTTTTACTTCCCTTCTCTCCCTCACTCACACTCCTCTTTTTCTTTCTTTCTTTCTTTCTTTCTTTTATGGCCCTCAGCTATCCACTGTTTGTGCTTCGTATTTGCTAACACCCACACATACACTGCACTACACACACACACACACACACACACACACACACACACACACACACACTCACACACACACACACATACTACATAAAGCTAATATGCTGAAAGACTCCTGTCCTATCCTCCTGCTCCCATTGAAATCACTGCGAGTGCCATTTATGCTTAATGCTCCTGGGTTTGCAATAAAGCGCGGCAAAGGCGGCGAGGCAGTGAGGAGGCAGCTCCTGAAGCTGAGATGAGTAGACCTCTGGGGGATTCGCCGCGCGCCGTCTGCCGAGAGCACTCAAACCCTGACAGGCGAAACCAAAATATTTCACATAATTTGATTAGGGTTACTATGACAATCCTTATTTATAGTCGGCTTCAGAAGCAGAGGCTGTGGGTGGAAGGTGGTGGTGGTGGGGGGGAGGAAGGAGCGGAAGAGGAGGTGGGAAGAGTCTGTGTGTCTGTGTGTGTGTGTGTGTGTGTGTGGTGGGGGGGGGGGGGGTTGTGGGCGAGCACAGTTCGGAGCTTTTGTAGTGACGCATTCAAATTAATTTCTTTTTGTTTCACGACTGCAGTGCAAATAAAAAAAGGCCCCGTTCACGCTGGTAGAGGGTAATTACAGCATACAGTGTGTGTCCACCTTTGCAATAACAACCTCAACCTGATTACACCGCTCACTATCCATGAAGCAGCAGAGACTGCAACGACTCAAACACAGACCTGGCCCAGACCCAGGGTGTCACTATACACATTGCCAATTTATTTATATGGTGCAAACATTTGCATCAACAATTGCTGTAGTCAATCATGTGCTCTAGTTTCTTGAAAATGTTTGTAGTTTTGGGGGCACTGTAGCACAAGTGGCTGCAATGGCCGTACCACAATCGGGTCCTTGTGCCCAGATGTAGAGAGGCATATGCCTTGTGGAATTCTCATGAAGGAGACCTGAAAGCTGATGGAGGCCTTCCTAAAATAAATGATCACCTGGTATGGTGTAACCTCATGTAGCATGGTATATAATGGAATTCAAGCTCATATAAGGTGATATAGCGTGTGTAAATATGCATATGATCAAACGCGGAGCAGAAGATAAACTGTCAGACAGGCAGAGCAAAGGGACCGTGGTGCTTCCATCAGAGAGGTGTCAAATTGTTGCTTCCTTGAACCTGAACTCAGAGTTAACAACCAAGTCCCGCACGTTTATTTACTTGCTTGTTGCCGGGCGTGCCCCACTAAACAAACATTTCATTTATCTGCCATTCTGCGCTTCCATGCTCACGAGACTACCCCGATAAAAGTTGTTCAATCAGCTTCTCCGGCTGTTTCGAAGACCTCTCATTCCCCTCGGCGTCATCTTTCTAATTGAAAGGAGATTTAAAGAAAATTCGGCTGCCATAAACATCATTCTGCTCAATGGGAGTCAGTTTAGATCAAATAGTGGTGAGGCCGTAACAGTTACCTCTAACCTTGACGCTTGTCTTCTCACTTTCACACAGCTAAGATCCATGGCACACTTCTCTCTCTCCCCCTCTCTCTCTCTCTCTCTCTCTCTCTCTCTTTTCTCTTTTTTTTTACTCAGGAGTGAGATGGCTGTCACTGTATTTTGTCAGCAAAGCATAATATTTCTTCAGGACTTCTAAACCTGGCACGCAGCGGGGTGGGAATGAAAATACAGCGGCGCATAAACTGCGTGAGTCAGTTGTAAATCACCTAACACCGTGTAGAGGCAAGCAGGTAGACACGCTGCTCCCTGTCAAGTCTTCCCCTTAGAAAGAGGGTTGGACATCAGCCATGGTGCTTTAATCAACCGGTGAATAATAGATATGCAGAGCTCGCTTTCTTTGGAAGCCATGGCACCAGGAAAAAGAGAAGAGAGAGACTGGAAGAGGTAGAAAAGGAAGTCGACACACACAAAAAAACAACAGCTTAAACTTACTCCGCTTTCAGACTTCTCCAACTTGTGCTATTTAATTTTTTTTCCTCCTGTGTTTGTTTGTTTGGGTGTCAGGGGTTATTGCTTTGCTGCAAATCTGAAAGGCATCTTTGAAGCTTTAATATGAGCGGTTCACACATAGACTTCAAAGGTCGCCTCTCATCGCTGTGATAAGATGTGAGTGTGAGAGAGAGTGTGTGTGCATGTTTCTTTTTTTTTCAAATGATAATGTTTTTGTTGGCAAGACATTTTTACAGGCTTGGTTTTATTCAGTCTTTTCCTTTTTTTTTTTTAATTATACAACTTGGGATGGCTGGCACCACCGTGGTTGCTGGTTAAGTGCTGTTTGAGTACTTATGCCATGCAGCTGGAAGTTATTGTGCTCTGGTAAAACAGAATTAGTTTGGAACCAGCCAATACTGTTCAGATGGCACGGTCTGGACTTATTGGAGTCTTCTAATAATCATGAATGTGTACACACGGACTGTAATGTTAAGTGCTTTTTAATTAATGGCACAATGTGCGTTGTATTACATTGTACCTAATTAACCGTAGGGCATGCTCTTGACCTTTCTGCTTTAATCCCCTATAATGGTAGGTATAAAGAGGGCTATATGAACACCATATGGTAAATGAGTTGGGTTGCAATATTGTAGTAAACAGTCTGTAATAATGTACTATTGTAGTAAACAGTCTGCAATAATGCTATATTGTATGTATTATATGGGAAAGAAGAATGGATTTGTCATTGTCATTCATGTTTTACTATAATTTCAAGAAGGCCTGTTCATTTAAAATCCTTATTGTCCTTTGACTGGCTTTAAACTGTGTGAGCTGAAATATGACACAACATTGAGTTAACTATAATTCCACTTCTCACATTTTCTTCTGTCAAGAAATTGTCTCTTGCACTCTCTCTCTCTCTGTGTCACACACACACACACACACACACACACACACACACACACACACACACAAATAGCTCCCTCTTTCAGCTGTCAGTCACTATGACACCAGTTCATCCTGTGTGAGATGTCAGCTGACTCCTCACTAACACTCTCTGTCCCTTTCAAGAGAGCAAGCGAGAGAGAGAGACAGATGTTTGAGATTCGCCCTCCAGAAGAGGTGGGGAAAAAAATCAAGTTACGGCCTCTCTGGTGCTGTTGCGGCAGTGTTTGCTGCAGTTTATTAGTGTTAACCGAATAAAAATGACATTAGCGACACAGATCTACATGAGGCTTGGGAGCTCCTGAGACAGGGCCAGATGGTCTCGCTCTCTCTGCAGTTACATAGGAAGACTTGTCGAGAAGCAGCAGCCCTCCCCACCCCCACCCCCCACCCCCACCTCCCATATTGATTGAATTTCTGCCCTTCACAGCGGCTCCTATATCTACATGTGTCCGCGCCGATATCGGTTGCAAGAAATCCGATACGGGGGGTTGCGGAGTGGGAGTCAGTGTGCTGTTCCCTATTAAAGTTGCCAGTCCCATCTGTCCTCCTGGAGGTAACTCACCCACCCACCCATTTTAAGTGGATCTTGCTTCTTGCACTGGGAGGTGCAACATAGCGTGGTCTCGCCCTTATTAAAACATCTTTTCTTTCACCCACAATTCACCTTGGTCAAGTTGGGTATTAACTGAATGAAAACAAACATGGGTGAGATTTTCTTGATTGAAGTACCCATGCATTGTCCTCTGTGAGATTGCTCCTATGCCACTGCACTGAGTGGTTGTGGTGTTGTGGTGCCTCACAGGCCAAATAAAATATCATTAAAAAATATGCATCCTTCACTTACACCAACTTATTGGCTACAGAGTGCTCTGTATATGGAAATATCTGAATGTCTTTTTGTGTGTGTGTGAGAGAGAGAGTGTGTGTGTGTGTGTTGTTGAGGTGTGTGTGTGTGTGTGTGTGTGTGTGTGTGTGTGAGCATGCTCATGTCGCCAGAGCGCGTGTGTATATGTGTACGGGCGTGTGAATGTCTCTCTGTGTGTGTGTCACTAGTGTGTGTGTGTGTGTGTGTGTTTGATAAATGCTTGGCTTGTGACTATTCCAGTCCCGGGGATATCTCTGATGTACTTATTAATAATAAATTGTCTGTGCTGAATGTGAGCGCTGAGGCTCCCTGCACACAGATTGTGTAAACAAAAGACTGCTCTGAGTATCCATCTTAATAAAAAGACACTTTTACTCGATAAAGTGGCCTCGATGAAAGATTGGATTTTTGAGGGCTTTGCTCTCCCTCAGTCACTTCTGTTGGCGTTCAACTTGACCGCACTGCTGCAGTTCCCAGGGTTAAAGGGAGCATATACACTGTTGGGGAGACAGAAAGACTGTTAGTAGCACATTCTGCTCTACTGTAGTAGAGGCTACAGTTTGTGTTGGAATGAGAAAAAAGTGTCTTTTGGTAAGCATTGCATTTTAATAATATATGTTTTGTATGTTTTGTGTTTGAACGAGACATATTGTAGATTATGAGGTGTATTTTGATCATAACATGTGTGGTTAACGGGATATTGCATGAGTTTTGCCATTTAAGGGGTTGAGAAACAGCACACCACCTTATGGCGCTCTGTGTACATGTGTGTGTCTGTGTGTGTGTGTGTGTGTGCGCGTACGTTCTGATTAAACAGGAAACACTAAACCTGGTTATTGGAATGCGGCCCTTCAGGAGAACAGGGCCTTAAATCTTCCCATGCCAACTCCTTCTCCACACCAAAATAAGCCCTCTACCATAAATGTTACAACAACCCATGGTACAGTGCACACACACTGAGACTAATGTTCGCGATCAACCACAACATTCCCCCCAACTGACCCTTACAATACCAGTGTGTTGCCAAACTATGTCTGGCACATTAATAAAAAATAGAGCACATTTATTTAGGCATTTCTCATGCTAGGCTGATAGGTTACTTCTCCTTGCTTGTTTTTAATCAAAGAGCGGGCCAGTCAGGGGGAAGGACATAAATCTCCCTCCGCTAGCGCTTTGTAAAAATACCCAGATTGAGTTTGCAAACCGTGGTCAGGAGAGAGCAGTAAATTACACTGCTAACAAAGTTTACATTGATTCAGATATAAGCACTTGTCCGCGTGTAACAACGATAACCTTTTAGTAGATTTGGAAAACAAATTTGACACCAATTAAAGTAACGAATGTTTTTTTCTCCTCCCTTCCCCCAACAGGAAGCAGGGCAAAAGTGTATTTGGGAGAAAGAGAGAGAAAGGGCAGAATGAGTGAGTGAGTTTGAGTGTGTGTGTGTGTGTGTGTGTGTGTGTGTGTGTGTGTGTGTGTGTGTGTGTGTGTGTGTGTGTTTATGCATGCACATGTGTGTGTGTGTGTGTGTGTGTGTGTGTGTGTGTGTGTGTGTGTGTGTGTGTGTGTGTGTGTGTGTGTGTGTTTGTGTATATGAGACAGAGAGAGAACATTAAGTGAGAGTGAGGAAGAGAAGCAGGATAAAGATAGAGGGTGAGAGAAAGAGTGGGCAGTGTGTGTGTGTGTGTGTGTGTGTGTGTGTGTGTGTGTGTGTGTGTGTGTGTGACAGAGAGAGAGGGAGGACTGGGGGGGCATTAATAACTACCCAGAAGAGACCTACAGTAAAGTGCCCTAATACTGAAATGACATAACAAATTGCCCTCGTTCCACGCTCAGTTAGGAAACACAATAGAGTGTGGCTGCTCCTCTCCACTCCCTCTAGGTGGGTTATGGAGGCACCAGTGCCCCTTTATCTCTGAGACAGACCTGTCTGGGGTAGAGGTGCTAACTCAAGATGAACTCTGCAGAATAAGGATCATGTTGAACCCCTGAACCATTATTTTGTCAGTGTGTGTTTTTCAGAGGTTCATAAATTATAGCTCATTGTCACAGGCAAGAGAACAGGGCTGAATTTCCTGAATATCAGGGAAATATAAAAATGAAAAACTTATTTGATGCTCCTTTGTTCTCATTGTGGTGTGCATGTGTCAAATAAATATTACATTTAGTTTGTAAATAACAACACAACCGCATTAGTAATCTCACATTGGTACAATGTGCCAACAATCCAGAAGAGACCATTTCATCCTCTGAACTTCAATGGTAGCGCATGACATTTTTTGGTAGGTTACTAGTTTGTTTTCTCTCTCTCTCCCTCTCTTTTCCTCTCTCTCTCCTTCTCTCTCCGTATCTTCAAAACAAACTGCTCTCGTGTGTTGGGATCTGAAGTGTTTGCTTAGAAGGTAAAATATTTTCTCAAGTCCAAGCACTGAAGTGACAAGAGCGTCAGGGAAAGTAGTTTGTCCTCCCGTTGCAGTTCAGTGAAAATATTGTGGGAAGCTAAGAAAGAGACCAGACTGTGATGGACGTCTCTAACAGTCTGGAGCACTTAGGCAATTATCGGCCGTTTCTGGCCGTCACCACATCTGACGGTCTGTGCATGTGTGTGTGGTGTGAATGTGTGTGTGGGTGGGTTGGGGGGGGGGGGGGTGGTAATGTGAAGATAATTTTACATTACACCGCCAGGCATTGGGGTCACTTTAAAAGGTAAGGCTCGTTTCAGGTTGGACTTTGGTCGTTTGATGGCCAATCATCCAAATTGGCCCAATCGCTCCCAAGCACTCCTCTGCCAGGGAGTTGAGCTGAGGAGGGGGGGAGTGATGGGAACCCTGTGATCTGAGGGTGAGGTGCAGCTGTCTGTGCGTACTGTGGTGAGTGTGAGTCTGTGTGTGTGTGTGTGTGTGTGTGTGTGTGTGTGTGTGTGTGTGTGTGTGTGTGTGTGTGTGTGAGTGTGTGTGTGTGAGTGTGAGTGTGAGTCTGTGTGTGTGAGTGTGAGTCTGTGTGAGTGTGTGTGTGTGTGAGTCTGTGTGAGTGTGTGTGTGTGTGTGTGTGTGTGTGAGTGTGTGTGTGTGTGTGAGAGAGAGAGTGTGTGTGTTGTGATGGGTATGGAGAGCAGGATCACACACAGATGCCACACACATGGGACTCAGAGGTGGGATCGGGGGGAGAAGCAATAGAGGGAGAGTTCTGGGATGGTGATAATGTGTCTGTTTGTGTGTGTTTGTGTATGAGAGAGGGATGAATAGTTTTGTGTTGGTATATGTGTGTGTGTGTAAATAGCTAGAGAATGAGAGACAGGCAAATTGTCTGTGCATGCATGCATGTGTGTGAGTGTGAGTGCATTGCTTTCACTGTTTTCACTGCCTCCCATTGCACAGAGAGAGAGTCTGCAGACCCTTGTGGAATCTCAACCAGTGCTCTAAGGTCAGCCTAGGCATAATCTTTCCCATCCCCGTCTGCTCAGAACAAAGAGCATCTCATCTCAGCAGCGCTCTCCAGCGTCCAGCGGTTTTGATGGGCCTTGACAGGACGGTTCCCTTCCACCCAAACCCGAAATGTGTAATCACCAAAAATTGCTCACCTTATTGTGGGGCGATCCACACTGCGCAATTAGGCCATTACGAACCGAGTGAGTGAGTTCTTCACGGAAGTGTCCCCCTTACGCACGACTGCAGGGGTAATCGTTCTCCAGATAGCCCACAGGGTGGGAACAAAAGCTCCACATATTTGTACACTTGTATAGGTTAATCTAAACTGAGCGTGGTTTTCAGAGGGAATCAAAACATCCTGATTTCACTGACAGTGCCGGTTTTCTGTTATAGGCTCAGAAGCGCCGCCAATTCCAATGCGTTCATCTGCATTCTGATGACTGCTAGCAGTAATTTGTTTCAGACAGGCTACTTGACTGATCTTGATGGAGGCACACTCTGATTTCAGATGCACACACAGACACACACACACATACACACTCACTCACTCACTCACTCACACTCACACACATAGCCTCTCTTGCTTTCCCTCCCTCTCTTTCTCTCTCTCTCTCTCTCTCTCTCTCTCTCTCTCTCTCTCTCTCTTACACACACAACACACACTCATAAAAGTATTACAGAGGAAGTCCAAACACATAACTGTCAAGACTACATTTGATGCTATCCCCCAATGGGGTGGTTATAGACCCTACTTGGTTTGTAGTCCAGCTATGATTGATAAACACCATTTCCCCTCTCTCTCACTGCCTCTCTCTCTTCCTCTCTCTCTCTCTCTCTCTCTCTTTTATTTAAATAAAATCCCTATGCCTTGGAAATATCTCAGGAGGCACAGGGATATATTACACTTGTTGGTTCATTGCCGCATCTGATTTATTTTACTGAATAAATGAATAGGGCTAATAGGCAGGGTAATTACAGAAAAGAGATCTTTGTAATTAGAGACTAACAACAAGCGTTTCTGCTCTGCTCTTGCCAAACAGCTGTTGGAAAAGGTAAGCCTCCGACCCCCCCCCCCCCCCCTCTCTGCACACATGCTCCGACACATGAAAGTAATTTACTTGCACTTAACTGTCTATAAACAATTAGGGCGAAACGTCGCGAGGAACGTCTCACCACCCGCTCTCGACTTCTGAAACATATTTTCCTCCTTCCTTCCTCGTACGTCGTCTGGGGCTGCTCCGCTGAACAATTATTAGCGATGCTCATCTGTGAGGTGTACAGTTTTTTTCATGAATATTGCATCGCCTCCTCGTCATTACCATAACGAGACTATCAAAGATATTAGGAGCCTTCAACGGTGTCTTCGCAGGCTTCTCTCTTAGATCTATTGTCAAAGATCTGAGCATCGTCTGCAATTTAAAATTCACTCGTTTGCCTTTTTTCCCCTTCTCTCTAACTCTCTCCATCACCACCCGTGCGTATGTGTGTGTGTGTGTGTGTGTGTGTGTTCAATTGAGTGCCTATGTATTTGTAGATGCATAATTTGCATGAGTGCCAGTCATTGTGTATGTATGCATGAGTGTGTGTGTGTGTGTGTGTGTGTGTGTGTGGAGGGGGGTCTGTACGTCTGACAATGTTCCTGCCTGGCTGTCTGTTTGTGCATGCGTCTTGCCTACCTCTGCTTGTGTCTACTCGGTCTCCGTTTATCCACTTTGTCTCATGGCTCATAAACAGAGCTGTGGAGTGGCTGCTCTCCTCTCTGATGCCGTCATCTGTGCAAGCACACCCCTATATATAATGTATATGCTGTAGGATGAAGAGAGAGTGGCATTAGCATAATGTTTGGATGTGTTTCTAATAACAGTGTGTGTGTGTGTGTGTGTGTGTGTGCAGGAGAGAGGGGGATGCTAGTTTTTTTTTTTCATATTCATTAGATGCAGCGGGTTTTGATGGACATCCAGGACAAGGCAAAGTAATTAGCATTTCCCTTGCTTTTGCGAAACCTCTCTCTCTCTCTCTCCTCCAGCTCCAACTCTCTCTCTCCCCCTTCTGCCAGTGATGTCCTGTGAAGCCTGGAAAACGAGCGCAAATCCACTGTTTTGACACCGCCAGCCAGCCACTAACAGACTGTAATTATGTACTTCCAGGGACAAGATCAGTGTGAAGAACAAAGTGCAGCAGGAAACATTGGTATGACTTATTTGGCTGTTTTGTACAAAATGTCCATCACACACACACACAAACACACACACACACACACACATAATGTGCGGCCCACTTTAGTCTTTTTTTCCCTTCTCCTTTTTTTCCCTGGGTGTCTTGTTATTTTTTTCTCTCACCTTCCAGGAAATGTATTTGCTTATTAATGTGGCCAAAGACAGAACACGAGAGAGAGAGAGAGAGAGAGAGAGAGAGAAAGATGGGGAGGACTATTCCTGCTGCTGTCTACATCAAGCGTCACGGAACGTGTTTACCCATTAACTAGCAAGACTAGCTACATGTCTGCATGTAAAAACATTTGAATTATTTTCTCTCTATCTTTTTGTGGTGGCGGTAGTGGGAGGTGGGGGGGGGGTTGCCAGCGCTGGGGCAGAAATGTAAGCCTACATGAACAGTATTCATGAGCCATCTGACAATTACACCGTGGAGCGCGGATCTGTTAACATATCCGGTGGTTGTGGATGGCACGGCGCGCGTATGATATAATGCTGATAAATGGGTTTGGAGGTAGTGGCCTCCCGCTGAACGCCAATCAGTTTGGTGGAATTCATTGCGGGCCCCCGTCTGCTGGAAACAGGCAGCGACTAAACGCCCACACGAAACTGGTGGACGCCGGGACCCCATGATTGTATTATCCCCAGGACGCTAACCTGCGCACGTGTGTACTGGTGCTCCTCAGCTAATCCAAAGATAACACACGCCATGCATCACTGAGCCCATTGTTTGTGCATGTGTGTGTGTGTGTGTGCGTGTGTGTGTGTGTGTGTTGACTACACTAACATGTTAGCTGTGTGTTGGTCCCGTAGCATAATGAAAGGCTCTCTGTTGCATCCAGCCCTGAAGAGGCGTATGTTTCCAGCTTGTGTCACTGTAAAGAATAACAATAATTTCATGATTATTTATGTATGTTTGAAACTAATTCCGAGGAACTGAATTCTCCGAGGACTGTTCTCATACGTTGGCCGAATGTGCAGGGGACACGGTGGAAAAATCTCGCTGTATGAAGTGAAAAGGGCACGTTTATTACGCCGGGGCACCAAGCACACAGAGAAAACGTTTTTTTTTCATTTGGGGGAAATTTTGCCCGCTCACGACCAGAGCAAACTTCATTTAGCAGAGCAGCGCGGCTGCAGCTTGATTACAGCACCGCCCCGAGCTGTTGAATTTGAATAAGGCCCGGGCGGGCATGCAGGCGGTTTCTCCCCATGTGATTGTAATTATTTACAAATATGTGCGCGTTCATATGAAATACAGGATGTTTTATCGGGCCTCATGCATGTAATTTATGTAGGGGCTGACAGGGGAGCGTGGAAAGGTCTTGATTTGGGAATCCCGGTTAATTCAATCAAATTACCACGCAGCCACAGGTTGTCATTGGCTAGCATACAAAAACATACCTCCTAGTAAGGATTAGCGCAATCAGATTAGCAATATAAATTGTCATGACTGGCTTTTGTTTTGTATTTTAGGGGACATTAGTGTGTTACTGATGGCTGTATATGGATATTAGCGGGATAAAACAATCAGAGGTCAGCACAGGCCTTAGTGGCTGGTGGCTATGCTATATTCAATAACACTGAAACAAAGTGGCCCCCCCTCCCATTATATTTCTTAATTTGAGCAAATCTCACTACAAATGACTCCGCCAGGGTCCCACTTCAGTGGAAATGCAGATTATAGAGCGATAGTGTAATTGCGTTGGACGTCGGGCACTTGCTGTGAAAGTTGCCATGCTGATTGCACGGGAAGTAGAGTTCTTCTCTGTGCATAAGTAAAAACAGAAGGGCTTCCTTTCTCTGGAAAATGAGTTCCACCACAGAGAAGACTATACAGCACTTAAACTGTCACTTCCTCTTCAAATCATACACTAAACCTATTCATTTTTCTACTCTCTGTTCACATAATAGTCTTTTGTAAATAGCTATTTTTATTCAACATAAAACAAAGGTCTTAATACCCAAAATGCATCTTTGTGTTTTATATCAACACCAATCATAGCATACATTATAAGACGATACAAAACCATACTAACTGAGCTCTCATGCATCTTGAATATATTATAATGTAGAAATACTATGATGTTCTATGATGCCTTACGAAGGTGTCCGGGTTGCCCTGGACTGATGCTAGCTACAGTAAATCAGTAGGCTTCCAGATTGGTGTGTCTCACTGGAGATGTGGGGAGGCAGGTGACCCACAGAGGTCCTCCAGAGAAGAGCTAACATCCCCTGAGGAGACAGTTTAGCTTTCTCCTTCAGCCACATGCATCAAACAAACATACATGCATATACACAAACACAAACACACACACACACACACACACACACACACACACACACACACACACACACACACACACACACACAAACACACATTCAAACATATATTCACACTCACACACACACAATACACATACCTACATTAAATACCCTCACATTCAGATTCTTACTGAATTCCGTTTACGTAAAAGCTATAAACAAATCATTTTCAGTATCAATGTTTTTCTCCACAATGCTCGTATACATGGGCCATTCGATTGATCAAATTATTTATACCATCATCATCACATGAGTTGATTGTGGAAATATCAGACATGTTTTCAACTTCACAACCAGACTACAGAAACTTTGTAAATTAGCTGCATGTTGTCTCAAACAGTTTTAGGGCTTGTTTTTTTTTTCTTCTTCTCTCTCTCTCTCTCTCTCTCTCCAGTCTAAGGGGAGCCTTTTAGTACAGATATGTGCTTGACTATTTTTCTCCTGGTCTGCCTGTCTTATTGATTGTCTGCTATCAACCCTCACAAACTCAGCTGTTGCCTTCCCTTGATGCTTCCTAATTAGGACGTACAGAGAGAGAGATGCTCTCCTGCTTGTCTAACAATCTGCTTTTTATCTCTTTCTGCATCACGGTAGTGCAGGGATAAGGACACTGACAAATACCTCTTTGACTAATATTTTTTTTTTTTTTTTTTTTTTTTTAAAGTGGCGCGGAGTCATTCCCTTAAAGACTAGAAAACACCCAGAGAGCTTGTTGGAAGTGCCCAGCAATCATCCAATGATGGCCAATTAAATCATCAAAATCTTTCCATCGCAAAAATGCACACACACACACAGACAAGGGTCTTTAGAGGGGAAGAGACCCTTGGGCTGTTTAACTTTAAAGCCGCCGCTTCAGAAACTACATAAAACAAATAATCTGCCTAAGACCATAACCCACGGAGACTTCACTGGCTGCCTGATAATTGTCTGCTTTCATGACACCATCCATCCAGAAAATTACACTTCAGTTCACAAGCCTGTTGGGCAATATTACAGCGGCTATCTCGCAACAAGGGAATGGAGGGAAGAGCGAAGGCAAGAGAGAAAGCAAGAAACAGAGCGAGAGAAATAGAGAGAGAGAGAAATAGAGAGAAAGAAATAGAGAGAAAGAAATAGAGAGAAAGAAATAGAGAGAGGCTTCACTGCTCTCCGGCGGGATCTCTAAAAGCATGCGATTATCTGGCCATAGGGATCTATTCCCACATAAACAATTTCAAAAGAGCCTTGCCTCATAGCTAACTGCACTGCTTCTTTTGGTGCTACCACCACCACCACCACACACACACACACACACACACACACACACACACACACACATACACACACACACACACACACACACACACACACACACACACACACACACACACACACACACACACACACCCTCTGCCTCACTCACACTGCTCCTCCACCCCACTCAAGCCTTGTCTTTGAGGCAATTGCTGGCTTCAAAACGTGATCCATAAAAGATAAAACAACCTTTGCTCTCGTCCTCCTCAGATCCAACTACCTGAACCCGGAGCGGCGCATGCCGCGGCCACAGAGATTGATCCGAGTGAACCGATGTTGGCTCCCACGCATTTTATTTTAGCCCATCTTCAACAAGACACCATGAGCCTTCTTTGACCCTCAAGTCTTAACATGATCATCACCCAGTGTAACATAAAAGAGAAGTGTGTGTGTGTGTGTGTGTGTGTGTGTGTGTGTGTGTGTGTGTGTGTGTGTGTGTGTGTGTGCACGCGTGCTGTAATGTAACAGAGATTTTCATACACTGAGGCAAGGACTAACATAAATGTCAAAGCATCGCTGGTCCTGCTTTGCTTGGGGTCTTGAGCTATTTCGTCTGGAGATCATGGACTTTTTCAGCCACTGACACACACACACACACACACACACACACACACACACACACACACACACACACACACACACACACACACACACACACACACTGCAATATCCTGTGCTTTTAAGCTAAGGCCTCAACTCTCAATGCCCTACTAGAGTCTGGTGGTTTATTGGTGTAACCTGAACACCTCCCATGGTTACTCTGTTACCTCTTCAATTAAACAGAGGATTGGCAGACTGTCTGTTAAGTCGTCTGCACACTGAGGAAGTCTATGAGGTCTGTGCAGTGGAGCCACTGGTCTCATTGAGCCGGTTTATCCCTGGGCTGTTGCAGGTTTATCGCTGCCCTTTGGCTGGTTAGTGTAAGAGTATCGGTCAGATCACCTACCGTGTGTGTGTGTGTGTGTGTGTCAGATCACCTACCGCAGCACCTAAAGCAGGGTCCCCCTTGACTGTGTTGATGCTTGGCCATTTATCTTTATGCCCCTTAACTTTGGCTCTAGGGTGTGTTTGTGTGTGTGTGTGTTTGTGTGTGTGTGTGTGTGTGTGTGTGTGTGTGATCTGGTAACATGTTGGCCTTTTGTTGCTGTAATTTATTTTTAAACTATTCCACCAAATAAAAAAAAACACTACTTGGCCTGCTCATTGGGTTCACAACCTTAATAAAACTGCAAAGAAAAAATTAGAAATCAGTTCCATAGAAAATATGAAAATATGACCATTTACATTTGTCTTACATCTGAGAACCACTCTCTGGTAGAACATAGTGTCATGTACTTTATTTGCAAGTATGATTACATACACCTAAGTGTGTGTGTGGTGTTCAGCAGTGTTGTTCACCGATCGACTGCATCTGTACAACACTTTTCAAAAGCAGTCACTAATAATCCTCGTCACAATTAAGCATATGTCAATACATGTTTGGGTCTGGTAATAAGATTAATAAGAGCAGCTTGACAACAGCAACACAAATATACACTGAAAAATGTGCTGCCCTTTGCACAATGATGAATGTGACGATGCCATTACGCAGGCTTTAAAGAGGTTAGACATGCAAAACAGCGGCAGACGTTACACCGGGCAATATCAATGAGGTCCGCTATTAACACCGGGTATGACGGCAAATGCTATTTAGAGCGATGAGCACTCCCCTTAACAAGCTCAACTCAATTTTCCGACCAGCCAATTCCCGGCCTCCCCCTCGTTTTGGAGCTATCTCGCCACCATGGGCCACTCTTCAAATTACAATTGAATTCATCTTTCACGGCTTCATCTAATATAGGCGTTTCACCAGTCAAATCAACCCGCTTCCTAATGTGTTCATCAATATAATGCCCACAGCCTGGCAGAGACAGTCAGTAAAAATAACTGAACTGGAGGAATCTGTTTTCATAAGCGAGTCGCAGATTATGTACCTGTGACGTTTATTAGCTTTTTTTATCACCCGCAAGCTCAAAGAGAAAGCAGTTGGCACTGTCGAGATAGCGGCGACAGGGTGACACTGTGCAGAGCTGAATTGACAGACCCAGTCAGACAGGCATAGTGTTATGCTCGCTTTTCTTAGGGTTTTAGTAGGGATGTCTGTATCCCAGAATTCCTTTAACACATTGCCATTCACCATAGGTCTGTTTCTCCTCACTTCAAAGGCCACTCACTCGACGATTTGATTATCACTTACTGGAATACAGGCAATATCCATTTGGAACAGTTGGAATGAATAGAGTCTGTTATGTGAAGTAATCATGGCGAGCACCAGAATAGAAGTAAACATACGCACTGAAGCACAGTGTGTGAACACTGTGAATCGATCCATTAAAGTGGGTTAGGCAGTTAAAGTGTAGTAAAAAGGGAATTATTATGGGGCCACTATCGTTAGTTCATTTGTGAGTTAAATTATGTTATGTGTAATTATGTTGCTCGTATTTGATTTGATTAAACAAATGAATTCACAACTATATTAAAAAAAATGTCTCTTAGTATGCTGACAAAGTTGTGCCACCCTGCTGTAAATGGGATTTGCCACTCTTTATGTACACACTCTCAACAAGCTGATCCAGATAAAAGTGTGAATAAACAGCTAGTTTAATTTATGCCATAATCTTGAATCTTGTGTTAACTCTGAGTGCTGAGTTTGTGTAAGTGATTGATTGGCCCTGAACTGCACAACTGGCTGGAGCCAACTCATCTACAGCAGTCCCACCGTAGCGGCTGCAGATGTTCTGCCGTTATTGATTAGCGGTCTGAGAGAGGGAAGCTTTTGGGAGATGGAGAGATGCAGTGTAAGGGGAGGGGAGGTAACGTTCCCTCAGGCTGTTTATAGACCTGAGTTCCCCCTCGCCTTCAAAAATGTTACCGCTTTAGCCACTGGGGTACTGTAGAGCCCTCACCAGGAGCCAAGCCATTCTTTGCACACACACACACACACACACACACACTCACACACACACACACACACACAAACGCATGCGCACACACATGTGCACACACACACACACACACACACACACACACACACACAAACACACACACATACACACACACACACACACAAACACACACACACACACACTGCTTTCTCTAGCTGTGTATCTATTTACCTGCCTAACTATCTGTCTTTCAATCAGAGGGAACGCTTGACTTCACCTCGCTGCAATCACTTTGCTCTCCACACTACACACACAATTCATTTACACAGTATGCTCAGATATACATGTTACAGTAATGTATGCCTATGAATGATATATACTTGGACCTTTATATCAATTTCATAGTGCAAAATCTCTTTTTTTGTACGTAGTGATCACATAGTTGTGATTGATTGTTTTTTTGTTTTTTTTGAAATCAAGAAATCTGTTGAAATCAAGAAATCAAGAAATCTTCAATGTAGCAACAGCAGTTAGTTTTCCCATTGCCAATGACTAAATAATCTCCCTCCGAGTCTGTGATAACATTACTGAGCATGCAACCCCGGCATTTCAAATGAAATCATTTTTCCTGAAACTGCCCTGAGCGTCCAGTGATTAATTGCAGGCGCATCATATTGGTTTATTGTGTCATCGTATTAGGGCGCACATTATTGCTCCATGTGTTTAGCGGCAAACTGCGAGAAAGTAAAAACTGCACCAGCACCAGTTATTGCTAATTGTTTGAAGAACGGGCATGGTAATTATTACGGACCATTCCCGCTGGTTTTGATTTGTCATATTTTACCTAACGTAAGTCTTGCCGTTCAAAATTTAGTGGTGCAATAGATGTTTAAATCAGAACCGGTCAATGAGGTGCTAAAATTGTTAATGTAGACCTATAAGAAATAAATGGCCCATAAAAAGACACAGTGATACATGTTAAGTGTTATTTCTGAAGAGCTTCAAGTGGTGATGGTTATTAAAGAGGCTGTGGTCGCAGTTTATGTGACACTGTACAACGTTGAATGGGATGCTCTCACATGGCCAGAAATTGACTGCAGCATTTATGAGCAGTAATGCATTTTATGGGAAATCTATTTATTACACACAGATGCAATGGAGATGTCATTTGTGGTTGGTTAGTTGGGAGGGTGGGTGGGTGTTTTGACAGCCCCCTTATGAAGAAGAATCATAACTGCTTTTAAAAAGGAGGGGGAGGGATGCGCTTGATCTTTTGAAATAAAAAACCGATATAGAGTAACAACATGCCATTCACTGTATATATTTCCCCTTCATCAATTAACTTCATAATTGTCATCAGTGGCCTGATTATGCAAATGTGAAGTACTTGTCATCCCTATATTATTTCAAAGGCTTTCGTGTGAACGCCATCCAGCGCCACAGATATAATTGGTCCCTTCTCACCTAGCGCAGAGTCGGTCTAGCCCAATAGTCGAGGCGAGAGGCGTTCATTTCGAGGCGAGAGGCGTTCATTTCGAGGCGAGAGGGAGGCGTTCATTTCGAAGCGAGAGGCGTTCATTTCGAGGCGAGAGGGAGGCGTTCATTTCGAGGCGAGAGGCGTTCATTTCGAGGCGAGAGGTTGAGCTGCTGCCCGTGTTTTTAGCCTGTGTGTCACTTCTCATAAGCGGCCGTGCCAGCTACCCCGAGGACAATACTTACGAGCACTCAGCTCCCTGTGACCTCCTGGCCCTTTGAAAAGCAGGGTCTTAGACCAGGGCTTCCAAAGACTTAACCTGTTAGTCCCGTGCTAATCCCCTCAGAAATCCTTTTGTAGACTTTCACTGTGGAAAACAGACATTACTGGCACTGGAGCATGTTTTCCATCAGTGTTACCTTTTGGTTTTACAGGGTGCACACAGGTTGTGTTTCTTTTTTTTTTTTTTAAAGGAAAGGTTGCGTGTTTGAATCATTTGTGGTCACAATTTTCAAATTGCTCTAATAAGTGTGTGCTTTCATTGTCTGTTGTGTGAGCTGAATTTCTCCCTGGCAAAAAAGAGAGGGTGATCTTTTTTTTTTCTCACGCATTAGCGTTTGGTTATAGAAAGAATAAAAAAAAATTTAAAAAATTGAAACAGGAAGTTGTTTGCATTTACATTTAAATGCATTTGACCCCTAGCCTGGAAAATGGCAGATAATTATTTTCCCCCAAGTGCTTCTTGTTTGTGGGGAGTGGAGCAATTGCTTTAGCATGGTTCCCAGCTCCAACGGCGAGCCCGGCAGAGTGGAGCAGTGGCGGGTGCAAATTGCCACGCTGGGCTGTTTGCTGTTTCATCAACATGCAGCCACTGCGGCGCAATTGCCCCGGATTTTAGAGCTCGAGCTCTTATGCGTATGCAACCCCAGCAACCCCCAGCCACAGCATGCGGAGAAAAGGATTTCTGCCAGCCCCCCGCCGTGGACGTCTGTTGAGACGAGAAACACGGGAGAGGCTCATTGTTTTGATGTGTGTATGTGTGTGTGTGTGTGTGTGTGTCTGTGTGTATGTTTATGTGCATGTACTATATGTATGTGTGTGCATGTGTGTGTGTGTGTGTGTGTGTTGTGTGCATGCATGTCGGCAGCAGCAAAGTTTTTTGATGTTGTTATCTGTTCGCACAAGAAGCATTGTGGGATAGCGTGCAACACCATGATGCGCTTCTCCACCACCCAGAGAATGGGCATATCTGGGAGAGAGCCCAACTGAGCTCCATTGATAACTCCATGGGGCTTCTGACACACACTCTGGAACAACAACATGCTGCAGGATGATTCTCTCCGTGCATCTCAACAGTAGACAGTGGCTTAGGAGGCACATACATGACGAGACCTATGCACATCTTTATTTTTATGTTTATTCACGTAGTATAGTATGCCGGACCCATGCACAGTCCACACATGGTATGCTTTTTCTCAGTGTGTGGTCTTTCTAGGAAATGGTCCCAAGATCTTAGTGGGGCGTGTATGTTGCTGTACCTCACCAGCCTCGTAAAAAATATTTTTTTTATAAATCAGAGGATTAGAACTGTGGACAAGGCTCAAACAGCAGTAAGTGCACTAATAGCATGAGCTGGCAGTTTTAAAAGTGCATACTTCTCAGTCCGTGGACTTGTTTCGCTGCCAATTACAACGTCTTCTCATGCGTCCATCTCTAATTTATTTATTCAGCTAGTTATCGATTGCTCTTTGTTCTTTGCAGAAGCTTGTTTCATTCCCCAGGACATGATGCGTGATCTCAAATTCTGACTGCAAACTTCTCCCCGACCTTTGCTCCACCTCATGGATCAGATTAGAGTAAGCTACTTGCGCTGGCTTGAGAGCTTTATTAGGTGACTAATACAGATGTATATACAATTTCAAAGTTTTACTCGCAAACAAAAGGCAAAAAAAAAAAGAGTGAGCGTGTTATTGCCGCAGTTCGAGCCCTTGCAATTATCCGCACAAAAACAAATAATTTTCTCCGATTTATATCCCGCTGTGACCTCTTAGCACAGTAGCTGGGTTCAGTGTGCAAAACGTATATGCGGTAGTGTGGGAGGAATGGAGCAGGGTGCCCACATGCTTTTACGCTTTTACTGTAGAACTAGGTTGACTGTGCCGCCAAGTGCCGCCAACGTCAAGTTCCATGTTTTGCTTTTTTGGCTGTATAGATACGCACAAAAGGTGAGGGGGTGGGTTGGGAAGCCATTAGCAATAATCACCTGGACCAGTAAAAACCTGACGACTGCTGTGAGAAACTCTTAAAATGAATGTGTTGAAAACAACACAACTTGCATTGTTTTTTAACACATCTCTGTGTCCAGATAGGGACAACACATTCGTTTTAATAGTGAAGGATTTTATCTCAAAACGGGCCCCACTTTCGGCTGCTGCTGATTCCATGATGTCAGTACAAGGAGATGATGCCAATATAGCGAGCCATTTCATCTCTGTCGCAAACTAACGGCATTATTCTTATCGTATGAAAAGGCTCAACCCCGAGACCCCAAGGGTGTTTGAATCATCGCATCCCCCACCCTGTTCACCTCATATCTACACCCCCAGCCCCACACCCCACCCTGGGTGTTATTCATGGTTTCCATCTCCTCAGAGTCACAGAACCCTTGCAAATGCATGCCATTTACCATTTGTTTACTTAGAGCCAAATTAAAATATGTAGATCACAGACATCTTAGAGCAGCATATTCATGAATCTCTTTACCTCGTAAAGCTGTGTAATTCTGGGGTGTTGTGCAAAAACCCGGTTTCATCATGACAAAAAAAAACACAAACATAAGACGTCAGGTGTATTTTCAGCCGCTCTTATTTCCCACTGAGCGGCTGCTAAAGGGGACTTGTCTAATTACTGACTCGGAGGTAAAAGTTCAAAAGGGTCCAGGGGAGAATTGCTTTAAGTGAAATGTCCATCTTCAGCTCTTGAGTTATGTTTTAATGCTGTAATGTTTCAAGCATTTGCAATGGCTGTGTTTAACAGTTAGTTAGCCTGACAAAGAGTGCACAGAGTAGAAATAATGAAGCATTATGACACATTTCAAGCATATCAGAAAGCAGCCGAAGGTTTACTCCATCAGAACCTGCACACCCACCTTTCTGGTCACAGCCTACAATATTAAGTGATGTTATACCTGGCTGCAAGCCTCTCCATAATTGCACTCTCCAAAAACAATAGTTTGCTAGTCTTGTGTCAAGGTTAAGATTATTTCTCAAGTAACCTTTTGCGTGATACGTCTGTTTGTTGATTGCTATGATCACTATTAGTTACCTGGATGTGTGTTTTAAGTGAGTTTGCACACAGAATGTGCAATCCTGGTGAATTGTACCATTTATTCTCTCCAAAAACATCCCCTGAATTGTCTGAAATTGACCAAGAATCAACAACAATTCGGCCAGCTTAGCCACTAACACTATGTGCAATGTTACATAACATGTCAAACAGCATTTTGACTGCACATGAAAGCACCCCCCCCCCCCCCTGTAAGGCAAACGCACCCTGTAATTGGATTACCGCTATGGGCGGTCTATACTGTCGAAAGTCTCCGTTTGCTGTACCTACAAGCTGATGAAACACAGACACTCTGTAACCAATCTGTCATTTGCTGTGTGTGTGTGTGTGTGTGTGTGTGTGTGTCGGGGTACCACGTTCAAGAGTGACTGCCACTCCCCGTTCTAAGCCTCTTAAAGGCTGCAGGTCAGAGTAATAGAGTGATATGACAGCAGTGGTTGTCCCCTAGGTGACTGAAGTTGCTGCGGCCGACTCAGGCCTTGTTCACCGTGACACAACCATAAGTCATCGGGGCTAAACTCTGCTTGTAGTACCACACTGGAGTTACTGCTTCGCTTGACATTTCAAGTTTGCACTTTGCCTTTCTCCACTTTATGGGTGATGATGAAGTTATGTGTGTGTGTGTGTGTGTGTGTGTGTGTGTGTGTGTGTGTGTGTGTGTGTGTATGTGTGTATGTGTGTGTATGTGTGTGTGTGTGTGTGTGTGTGTGTGTACGTGTGTGTGTGTGTGTGTTTGTGTGTGTGTGTGTGTGTGCGCGTGTGTGTGTGTGTGTACTTTTTCCCAGGACAGCCCTTAACTGCAGTCAACACTGAGAGGGTGTTTGAGTTGAATACTCAAAATATTAGATCACATTTGTTTATTTTAACCACACTGATTCAAGTGCAATAGCCTGTAATGATTTACATCATTCTGCGGGTCTCCCTCCTCTCCTCTCGCTTCTACACTGCTCTCCTCTCCTCTCCTCTACACACTCCTCTCCTGCCTGGCTGTGAAGTTGTAAACATATCCCTGACTCATTTTTTCCAACAGAGGGGGATAGACATGGGAAAAAGGAGAAGGGAACTTTATCCCCAGCCTGCCTTGCTTTCTCTCTCTCTTTCTCTCCCTCTCTCTTTTTCTCTTTCTCTCTCTCTCTCTCTCTCTCTCTCTCTCTCAAGCAAAAAATAAAAATGACCCAACAGATTCCTTTGCAGTGGCCACAGAGAGGAATGTAATTTGCATATTCTGTCGCCACTGTTTGGGATACTGTGGGATTTGGTTTGTCTGATGTTTTTTATTGTTCATGATGCAAATGCTTTAGTCACATTTACGAAGGGCCCCAGAAATACTTAGATCTGTTCTTTTATTTTAGGAGATGGTAATACATAGGTTTGTGCAGCTTTTTTCACAAAGGCTGGGGGAAAAGGAAAACTTATTTTTGTTCTATTTCATAGTCAGTATTAGACCACTGTGTGGCCTTAATGTTTGGTGTATTATCTTACTTTACACTGTAATAATAACAAACATATGTCTCATTGTGTCATATGGCACAAATGTTCACACTACTCAAATAATTAATAACCTGTGGGATGGATTAAACTTGTGTTGTCGTTTTTTGCTTTTTTCATGTGTCAGAACTCAGTGAATGGCTTGCATTAAAATGGAAAACAAAATGAGGAATTTGGCAGTTGTTATCATTTACTTTGCTTGGCACAAGAGATGTCTTACAGTTGAAAAATATTAAATTCTTCACACTTTCCTCCCCAACTGCAACCTGAAAATATTTTCCTAGCATTAAGATGTTAGTTTTAATATAGTTTTGCACTGCCAGTGACTCCTCATACATTTATAAGCATTAGTCAAAAAAGCAAACAATAGACTAACTAAAACAAACTGGGCCCAAAGACAGGCTTTGATCTACAGGCCATCATCATGGGTTCAGCGTTTCACCTCGATTAGTCCCGTCTGTAGTTTCACCGGGTGGCTCAGGTCCACGGTCAAATGAACCAAGGGTCAAATTATAATATTTTCTTGGAAGGAATCAGTAGGTTTCTACTTCCCCCTGTGTGTATATATCAAACTAATAGAATTTCAACCCTAAACCTTTGACAGATCGCCTGGGAAATTGATTAGTTCAGATATTTAAAGCAACGAATTAAGCTGAGAGTGTGTGACCAATGGAAAACTCCCATGCTGTCTAATAATACCAATAAAAACAACTAGACCTAAAGTCGCAGTACACACTAATACTTCATACTGCATGTCTTTGACACTCAACTGACTCTTGTCATCTTTACAGAATCATGTTTTTGCCTAAATCCAAATTCTATGTGCCATAGAAATAATAAAACCGAATACATACTTTGAAATGCTGTGTGTTGATTTGGTAGTTGATTAGCCTGATGATTCGCTGTCCACTCATGAATCAAGATAGCTATATATAGCCTGTCCACTCATGAATCAAGATAGCTATATATAGCCTGCAAAAAGAGGCTGACCACAAGTATCCAAACATGCCACTGTTTGTGCAATTATAGGGAGCAAGAGGTGAACTGCTCCCAAAATACGACATTACTACTACTGATATTATTGGGACAGTTTAAAAAAAAGTGTGTGTGTGTGATTGTGTGTGTGTGTGTACCTACTGTATATTTCTGTACATGTGAATGCATGTGTGTATGTGTGTAGATGTGGTATGTACTTATATTTCAGTACAGCAGTCTTGTACATATACATTGTGTTTATTTTCCTCATATAACAAGTTTAGTCTGAAAATCATAACCTCAGATGCTAAACATGAATGTTTACATAAAAAAATGTTCTCACCATCTCTGTCCACACTTCCCAATCCCCTCCCGTCTCCCGTAACAGTTTGGTGATAGTCTCATTCCACACACAATTTGGCTTGGCGGATATTTTCCACTATATCACTCCACATTCCATATCATGCAAAAATGTTAATCTATTGTTACAATCTGTAGTTTTTTGGGTGCATTACCTTTTCCATGTGTTGGGCAGACAGGAGATTTCTGCATCCAGGTTGAGAGGAAGTTCATTTGCCACGGTCTGGCCTGGTTAAACAAGCATCACCACGGGGCTGTCGCACGAGTGTCATCAGGGTAATCCCTCAACCACACCTTATCTCATGTACAGTTTTGTTTAGCCTGGACACGCCATAAAGCGTAGGTTTATGCTTTGATTTCTTCTGTAGAATGGCCTGACGTAATACATTTTCGGTGGGGAGTAACTGTTGCAACCAGGGAAAAAAACTGCTGTAGCAAAATCTTTCTGTTTCATTCTGGCGATAGTTTGGAATTTGAACTGAACTTCTCAACTTTGCAATCTGTTGCAGAGTTGAGAAGTTGAGAATATATTAACAGAATTTGCAGCTATGACCAACACAGCCTGAGCAAACGTGTCTTTTAATAATTAGGCCTACTAATCAAACCTCTGCTCCAACAGGTTTCCCCTTGTCTCCAGGACTTTAGTTTACAATCTGGATTTTAGTGTTTGCGACTGGCGGTGGCCAGTATAAATAGCGTTATGTGTTTGAACATGTTGACAAAGCGGCCGCTGCTCCTTGCGGGGGTTGATGGATGGCTGTAGCGCGCAGCTAATTATTAGAGCACATAAAAGGATGCTGTTATTTTCTGCTTGGATCCTGCAGGCCTCGCCTCGTCCGGGTCCCTGGGTAAACGCGCGCCGATCAGGCCTCTGCCCATATCACTCAATCTTGATGTATGAGAGCGGAGGTACAAATTAAACCTTTAAAGGGGGGAGTGTGCTGGCTCGGCAGGACGCTATTTGGGCTAATTTTGCCCTGTTTGAATCAGACAAAAAGGCACTATGCCACGCACTATAATTACTTATACACACATCTGGATTCAGGTTGGAATCTAATATACACACAAAATGGAATCCAGCTCTGTTTCTTAATGTGCAAAACGTGCCTTAATGTGAAATGCAGAAACGTTCAATTGACATTCTGTTTTTTGCTTAATATGTAAGCTGTTAGAAGCAGTAAGGTTACATTTAAGGTTAGAGTGGTTGTGCTCATCCATACACACAAATCAACATAAACACACAAACGTATATACTTATATGCAGACACACACACACACACAACACACAGACACACACACACACACTTGCAAGCACACACACTCACTCACTCATACACACACACACACACACACACACACACACACCTGAAGGTAAACTGAGGACAACAACAGAGGATGATGAATGTGAAGGAAAAAAAGGAAATGAAGGGAAAAAAACAAAAAGATTTGCTACACATAGTAGCCTTAGACTGCACGAGTTAGACAATCTCTCTAGATTACGCAGACTGTCACAGGTCAGAGTACAAATTGAATGTGCCATCAGAATGCACTTGATCAACAACGCACATCCGTAGATAGTTGTCTAAGAGCAAACTCACTCTACTCGCTCGACAGTATTTGCTGTGAAAAGTATGGTGGACACCACTCTGAATGTAAAGCTGAAAGATATCTCAGGGCTTGAGTGTGATTGGCCCTCACCAGCAAACTCTGACTTTCACTCAGTTCACAGCAGTGATTGAGAGGAAGGATAATAGTGAAGAAACTAGAAGTACAAGAGGTACCACAGGCCTGTCAAAAGCCAGAGCTGTAACTCAAACACTTGAGCACTACGGTTGCCTTCCACTGCGTCAGTAACCTGAGACTGTTTCACCAGATGCAGCCAAGGCTTCAAGCACACACATGTTATAAGATGTGTTACTTACAAGATACAGATCGCCACTACCGTTTTACAGCATCACAGGAAATAACAGCGAGCTATATCCACGTTTGTTCGTTCTCCTATGCCCTTGAATAGCTTTCTGTTACTTTTTTTTGGTGTATGAATTTCATTTGCTGCTTTGCACCTCTGTATGGGCCACAAATAGTAATTAAACTCTGGATTTGTTTGACCTCCAGCTATGAAGATATGGACACCTTGTTAAAAGTTCTATACACAGTTACTTTTTCTTAGAATGTTACACAACATTGTAAGGCTCTAAAATGAATCCTTATGAAGACTTGATCACTGTCAACACTAAGGTTTTACAATCTCCTTTTGTGTAGACTTGCTGTATTAATTTAGAAATATAGACTTTTGGATAGAGAATCGTGTTGTTTATTTTCCAGAAGTTACAGAAGAGTGTCATAAAACCCCATTACAAATATGTATAACTTTATTGATAGTTTACTTGTACAAGATGTACATTCATATTTTGTGAATCAGCAGAAAAAAAAAATCTCTATGGTGAATCATGTTTACGCATGCTTGCATATGAAATGCCAATAAAAGTACTGATGGGTATATCAACAAATTTCATGGAGCGGTATACGTAAATCGCAACACAAAGTCTTATGGTTTGATCCACCATCCCTGAAATGTTTTGTAAACCCAGACACGCTACATTTTAGCCAAAAAAAAGAAACATAATCCGCAATCATAATTTGCTATTCAAAATGGTGGCAAGGAAAAAAAAAAGTTTACATTTAAAAATATATAAAAATAAATGCAAAGCCATGTAAAAATGTACACTTGTAGTCCAACTATTTTCCTTCATAAACCTTTGGACAACATAATAAATAAAAGCACCCATGGATTTAATTTAAAAAATGGAAACATCACTAAAACAACTCTACAGGCGGTGGATAGAGCAAATGCAGCACATGTCATACCGGTGAAGGTAGACCTTTCTGGGTTCTACTGGTTTGAAGGCAATTGCGAACAGTAACGTTATGGTTATTCAAAACATACTGAGAGTAGTGTTGCAAACAATGACATTTTCCCCCCACACCCACATCCCAAACTGGTGGCAACTACCCAAGTGTCTTCACTTATTTTCAAATGGATAGCAACATAATGACTAGCATGCTTGTTTTTGTGGCAGAGAGACAGTTTTCTTTCAAATGTACTCCGTGCCATTCAGATCAAAACAGTTTTGATCGTCATCAAGCAGTTATGCCCTACAAAGAATGGCAGAAGATTAAAACCAAATCATATAAAATAAATCTGTGTTGAACGTTAACTTTGGTGGACTTTTGTTACCCTTGCTAAACCCAGAGATGTCGATGATACCTGATCCAAGCAGTTCTGCTGCTGATCAGAACAGAATTGAACAGAATCGTTTCGTCTACCTCAGCAAGTTGCCATGGTTTCCTTCAAAATGTACAAAAACTATGTTGCAATACCATCAACTTCTGCAGATGATTTACCATACACAGCCTAAAAAAGAAATTGTGTCTGTTTGGCAAAGAAGTTTCATACACCGATATCAGTGCCAAAAATGACTGAAAATCGCTGTTCTTTTCATTTTTTTTTAATAATCATTAACAATTTTAACCGCTATTTTAACTTTTTCATATTTACAGTATTGCACTTTAACTGCACATAATTGCATTTCAGTTTAACTGATGCCTCCTTGATATTTTAAATTACAAAATTGCAGTTACCCTTTCTCCTTTTAAAACGTGTCACTTGAATGCCTTTGTGATGACATGAGACCCCCCCCCCCAAAAAAAAACACCCTCACCCTTATTCCCCTTATCCCCCCATACACACACACAAAAACTGTTTTTATATTCCTTCCCCCTCCCCCTTTTAAGAAGTAGTATCTTCTTGCAGTGCGAATTGTAAACTCCTTAAACAAGACCTGAAGTGCAAAGGCTATCATCACTTCTATTCCCAGGACACAGCACAGTTGGACGAACGAAAGCCAAGAGAAAGCCGAGAGGGACACTCCAAAGCAAAAGCTCTTCCAGACATGCCCAGAAGAAAATACAGCAATATAACGTTACCAAACAAACCAAAAAATAGATAGAATCAGAATTATAATAATAATCATAATAATAATAATAACAACAATAACTTACCCCAAAACTAATACTTTTTTTCTCGTTTTTGTGTTTTGTTTTTTTTTTACAGGTGGTGTTATTGCTGCTTCCTAGCTCTGTCCACAGCAAAACGAACAAACAAACAAAAAAGACAAAAAGAAAATGGGCGTCTAAAATCTTAGCACTAGATGAGAAATATAGTGGAAAATTGTCGTGGCAGTGATCAAAACAACAACAAGGGCAAATTTCAGTAAGAGTGGAGGCCAGCCCCAAATGGTGTTTTTCTTCGTTTGAGCACATGCACTGAACTGTGAGCAGTGACAAGGAACACAGTGGCTGGAGGTGAACATGGAGACCATTTTGTGTGTGTGTGTTTGTGTGTGTGTATCTGTGCATGTGTGTGTGTGTGTGTGTCTTTTGTAACGTGAGGGCATCCCCGCGCTCCCGAGTCCTGCCATTACATACACTTTTTGGCTCAAAAGCTCAAGCTTTGTTGCCCCCGCTTGTTTCATTCTTTTCATTTTGTTTCTCTTTGCCCCCAGAGTTTTTTTTTTCTGTTTCACTTTGATTTTTTTGTTAAAAAAAAAAGAAAAAAGTCTTCTCTTAAATGCAGGTTTGTTCAGACAGACATCCAGAGATGTTTGTACGGTCCTGGGGTTGTGATGTGAGACTGGAAAGGGTTGAGCCACTGGCCTCCAAGAAGTCCTGCCTGTTGGGCGAAAAGTAAAAGGTGATTTCATTGGTATTTAAGTACCATTTTTTTTCGTCTCTGCAAGTGGTTTGTTTTGGCAGCTGGTTTTTCTTTTTTGTGACAATTTTCTTTTCTCTTTCCCTCTGTCTTTCTCTCTCTCGCTCTCTCTCTCTCTCTTTCGCTCTCTCTCTTTTTTTTCTCAGTTTCAGTTTCTTGTCTGTAGGTTTTGTTTTTCGTTTTGCTTTAAACTGTGAGTGTCACGGGCCCCCCCTGTTTTTTTTTTTTTTCACGGGCAACAAAGTCTTGTGTGAGAAGAGCAATTATCAGTTCAGAGCGGCGAGAGAAGCCCGTGCAGGGGTGAGGGGGGGGTTCGGGTTTTGGGGGGGTGGGGGGGGAGGTGAGGAGGGGGGGGTCAGAGTCCTAGCGCCTCGGCGTGTTTCCTTGCCTTGAGTCGGAGGTCGGCGATGCTGGAGTTCTTGCTGTTGCTCTTGGCGGCCGCCACCGCCGCAGCCGCCGAGGCCGAGTCTGCCAGCGACGCGATTGGTAGTCCGAAGGGTGGAGGCGGGAACATCAGGTAAGGGGCGTGCGCCGCCAGGTGCGGGTGGAGGTGGGGATGGGAGTGGGCGACGCCCTCCAACTGGAGCTGAGCCTGGACCTGCAGGACAGAAATACACACTTAGTTACTGGAGCCCAGATGTCAATGTCTGTTTGTGTGCTGTCTGTGTATGTCTGTGTGTGTGTGTGTGTGTGTGCGTGTGTGCGTGCATGCGCGTGTGTGCGTGTTTGTTTGCCTGCGCGAGGCAGAGAATGACAGTGCAACAGAATGCATATGTATGTATGAACCTGTGTGCATACCAGGTTGTTTACTGTGTACTCTATGCACTGAAAGTGATCAACCAACAGTATGAAAGCTCATATCCTGACCGTGTTCAATCCCCCCCCCCCCCCCAAGGTCTCCATAGCCTTTCTCCTGACTGTATGTTTTCAGTGAAAATAATACAACACTCAAAGACTCGCTCTGTTTTGATGTTCCACCATTTTCACGTAATCGAATCACACAGTCTGCTCTCACAGTCAGAGAGCCAGAGTAGAAGGAGCCTGTCGGGCCCAAATCCAAACACATTAGTCTGACATTTTACGTCCACCCTTGAAATTGCACATCATCTCCTAATCCTAATTATGGATTCAATTGCATAAACAAACAGCTTTGCACCACAAATATCTGCACGTATAAAGCCATAAATATTTATCCAGATGTATTTCAGAGTAGCCTTCAGTGGGGAGGGGAGCAGGAAAGGCAGTATAAGCAGAATAAAATATCATGTTGCGCTCAGTCGGCGTAATTATTTCGCTGAAGTGAAAACTATACATCCCCCCAACTTCAAAAACTTCAGGCAAAGATCTACAGGACGCCTCTATTTTCTCTCTTTTTCTTGAGTGACTTCACAGAACAGTGAGTATATAAATATATATTTTTCAAATAATAAGTAAAGCATGTTTTGTTTCCACCCAACCAAAATAAATCTTGTGCTTCAGTTGGTAAGGCATAAGTGGAGCAAAAAAACCCTGAATTTCATTTAAATTCATTTTGCTGTCGGAACATACCATTGGCAGAGAGAGACTGGCACCATATGCTAGTCACCAAATTGCAAGCTGCAGTGTGAGCATGCTTTTCTTTTCCAAATGACTCCAACCAGCATTGAGTACTTTTTTTCCTTAAAAAAGCGTCTTTGATATCAGTTTGTGTTTGAGAATAGCCTCATAAATAACACTTGTGACAGTTGCAGGCTGCAGCTCACGCGAATCTTTGGCCTTGGCCTTTAGTTTTGTTTTGTTTTGACTTGTTGTGTTATTTCCAGTTGCCCCGTGCTACAAACATCATTTGCCTCGGCACTACGTGTCAAAGAGGACAAGCCGGCGTTCCTCGAAAGTTGCGGCGACCCCTGAATTCCCGTTCGTGATACTAGACCCCTACCATCACCCCTTTGGCGTGTCAGCAGCCTAGTGCAGTCGAGGTGAGTCACGGGGGTTGCAAGGGCTAAACGTGACTGGCACTGCCCAAGTGCCCAGCCCTCTGACCACCAACAGGTGTTGGGTATTCGGTGCACATACATTTATACATGCATACATACACAGAGCAAACGTGCGATAAGAGCTGGCTTTTGCCGCAGCCCAGGGTTGCTCTGGATGTATGCAGACTCCCCACTTGAGCCCTGCCAACGCAGCTCAGTGCCAATATCCATCAGGCTCTTTATTCCCCTCCACCTCTCATAATCTCTTTTATCTGCCCGCACATTGCACTCTCTGTTAGCTTAATTAGGCCTTGCTGCTGCAGCTGTTTCTTCTTCTTCTTCTTTTGGATTGGTGTGTGTATGTGTGTGTGTGTGTGGGGGGGGGGGGGGGTAGAGGAGTAGAAGGGTAATGCAGGCAGTTCTTAGTCAGTCGTTATGGCCGGCTTCTAAAACAGATACAGCAGATCAAATGTCTGCATTTCTTCTAATCTTGCTCGCCTATCAACAGGCCCTCGAGGTGAAAGGTAGGCTTGGGCCGAGCCGCACCAAACACACACACACATACACACACACACACACACACACACACACACACACACACAAACATACACACACAAGCACTTACACAGACACAAGCATACACAGTATCAGTTTTGCTCCATCCCTACCTCACACACACACACACACACACACACACACACACACACACACACATTTGTACCCACATGTACATACTGCCACCAAAAACACTTCCCCTTTGCCCTTTCCACAGAGCTATCAATCGCCAGTCCTCTGAGAATAACCCTAGACCAACACAGTCCATCCAACGCACTGTGTAACATGTAGAAGTGTGCACAAAACGGCTCTAAAATAAACCATCCTTGGTTTTTGAAGTCAAAGCACAAGCTCTCTCATTTGGATGCAACTGTCAGTCTTTTGCTATACAGGCACATTATGTAGTTGAAAGAAACAAAGTTATGCTGGGTGTCCTGGAGAGTGGGACTGCACTGGGATAAAATATGCATATACGCCCAAAGATAGCAGAGGCACTAGGCTACTGTCTCTCTCATGTCAAATGAGTATTTCATGAATACATACATATATATTCATATTCCCTATACACAACACTGGGTATGAATTGCACATACATATGTGTTCCAGTGAAAGCAACTGTGTGTGTGTAATTTCACTGATTTATGCTCATGATATTAAACATAAACACTGGCTAAGCACTTGTACCTGCTGGAATGGCATCCTTAGGGCCCCCATGTTGACATATGGCGCGACTCTGCAGGCTTCCAAGTGACTCGCCGTCCCCAAAATAACGCCTGGAAGTAAAGGTGGAGAAATGAAATGGAGTTATAATATATGCGGCAGTGTTCTTATTTCTTTGCAGTTAGTTGGTGCCCATGTGTAAAAATTTTGACCCGTAAGACTTATTGATCACAATAAAATACGCCTCTTTAGAGAGCTAATTTACCGCGTCCTAGGGGGAACCAAAAAATACACGCGCTTTGTTTTCCATAATTCTCTTTTGAAGACTGACTTGTGTAATGCTCTGGAGATCTTAACGCAGAGCATTAACTGCTGGGTAGTTCAGCTCAATCGATTGAAATAAACTCTATTGGAAAAGCATCTTGCAGGAAGAGCGACACCCACCTTTGTGCATCTGATTCTCTTGTTTTCGACACTTGGCTCGTCTGTTTTGAAACCACACCTGCAAACAGAAAAAAAACGATATTTTAATCTAAGAGTAACAAGCGTGTAATAAAATATCTATATAAAGAGATTGCTTGTTTCATTGGAAACCTCACATGCCGTTTACATGCAGTGTCAATATTCTAAAAAAAAGGCTAGTTTAATTGGTAGGGCTGGGGTGGCAACAGACACCTGTAAAACAATGGTTCGTTTTATCCTAAACGTTTGGAAATGTTATTTTCATTCATTTGTTCATATTAAAAATAATCACATTTAATAGGGTATACTAAACATCGCCCTTTTGATCAAAACACACGTGTTGGATCTCGACCATGCACCGCCAGTTGAGCCCAAACCTCTTCTAATCACCATGCCGTTAATTGTTATTAGCTTTATTCCCTTTGGAGGGTTTCATTATAATCCTCGCCCTGCCTTTTTAATGATTATCATTTACAGTGGCTAAATTAGTGAGTGGATGGACCACAAAGGGCAATGTTTAATCATCCCAGGTGCCGATCGCCATTATGCTGCGGACGTTTCGTTCAAAGCATGTCAAGGGAAGTTGGGTAATATGTTAGTCAATAACATGTGCATTATTGGACAATAAGTGTTAAACCGTGGATTATTTGTCAACCCCAGCCTCTGGAAGCAGGAGTGCGTGCTGGCCGATTTCACATCAATTACGGCTATTTTTAAACCTGCACACTTGGGAAAGGGTGTCTGGCGCATCTCGCTTTGAAACTTGTGATAAATCAGAGAGAGAGATGGGAGCGAAAAAATCGATTGAAAATAAGGAATAGTTTGCCTCGTGATGTTGCATTTGTTGTTGCACTATTTGCCAATTATTTAAAAAAAATTAGACTGCGCATTATTACGTCATTGTTATTATTACTATTAATAATAATATCATTAACATTGTTATTATTATTATCGTTATTATTATTATTATTATTACTAGCGTTGTCATTTGCGAAATGTTATATTTACATTGCTCTCTTGTTGGAAATAAATCAAAAGAATTCAGTCTCCTGATCGATTCCAATTATCCAGCAGCATGGTAAGCAAAGTGAGCTACACTGCTTTAGACAGTTATTTCTTCATTAAGGGCCACTCAATGATGCGTTTCTCAAATACCCTAATCTGATTTCCTTTTGATTTTTATTAGAGACAGTGAATAATGACATTTAATTTAGCTCTGCACCAGAAACCAGAAAGATATTAGTCGTAATTGAATTACTGCCTGCTGCTCACTAAGGTCTCATAACTTTCAATTAGATTCTTGACAGCTGGTCGGTGTGGGGTTTCTGTTGCACGACAAAGTACAGGTTAATATCAGCTATCTACAGCATGGTGTACAATTGACTTACAATGGATTTTCGGTTTAAATTGAAATATGTCCCTCGGCTACTGACATAAAATGTGGCGACTTTTTTTTTCAAACAGGCAAAAGGAAATATGCATGTCTTGCTCATGTAAAGTGGTCCGTTTTTAAAGCGGAGTACATTTTTCTCTCGTTGCGTTTTGTATTTGGTGTTCATACAGTATTCGGTCACCCCCTTCCCTTAATTTGATTTCGAGTCTGCCTCTAAAACGACATTTTAAAAATGTTGCGCTTGCAAGCTGTCACACAGACTCACAATATTACTTATTCTTCCTATTAAATTGCCGAACACGAGGCATGCCACAGTAGGAGTTACATTAGAATTGAATTATTTCTAATACATTTTTATGGGAACAGTATATCAAGCCAATGGCAGATATTACAAAGATAACGCCGGGGAAAATGAGGTGACTGACATGGGAAGGTGTCCCCCGCAGCAGTAGCTCAATCTCTTCATTAATTTTAATGATGTGGTTAGATCTATCCGCAGCACATAAGCAACTTTTCCTCTGAATTTAGCGCCTGGAAGAGCCAGGGGAGAGAGGCAGTCTTCCTTCACTGCATGCAGTTCAACCGTGCATCAAATTGGCAATGGGTACAAACGAGTCCAGCGTTTATTTGACTTTGAAATAAACACGTAAACAGAACAACAGCAACTCTTTCAAAGCCTCGGCTGCGAAAGATTAACCCGCAAGGGCCGCGGTGCAAAGTGCTTTATTAAAATGGTTCAACTGTCCTTCAGCTTTCCTGCATTCTTCTTCTCATGTGGATATTAATTTATTAAAGTGCCATGTTAGTTACCCTATAGTTATTGAACTGCATCTGTAATTGTAGGCCTAGTTAAATTGTTACCATAAACGATTACTACTACTTTTGATATTGTTGCCTGTTGTAAATATTTTTATCATTGCTGGTTTTTGTATTTATTATGGTATTATTATCGGGCCTACATTGCTGCTCTTCTTCACATATAATAATATTCAATAGTCGTTCATCCTCCATCCAAATGATTCCAGATATTAATATCCAGTTAGCAATTATTAGCCTGCTGTGTTGTGCATCAACATTTAACAATATTGGATGCAAGAACACTGATACGACTCCGCCCTCAAGTCACAGGCTTCAAAACATGCAGCACATACTTTTTGAAATGACAAAAATGCAGTAAATAAATGACTGAGTAAAGATACAATTATTATTGTGAACACAGGTAAACAAATGGTGAGTTTTGCATTTACGCCTGCCATATAGTTAGACTGTTGTATACGATGTAATAATACGTTTTTAAAATCCAGTACGTGTCATATGGGGGATAGTGACACTTTTATTTTGATATTTCATTCTTGTGTAGACTCTTGTGCATTCACATAGTGTCCACTCGTGGCGAATATCTAGGCCAGGCTACACGTACCTGCACACGGGCCTCCGACAGGCCGAGTCTCTGGCTCAGCTCCTCTCTCATGAACGCGTCCGGGTAGTGCGTCTCGTCAAATAGCCTCTCCAGCTCGTTCAGTTGCTCCAACGTAAAATTCGTCCTGCTCCGTCTCTGCTTCAGTTTGCCTTGTGCGTCCTCGTCCTCGGATTTGACGTCCTCTTTCTTCTCTTTGCATTCATAGATCCCTGTATAGGGAAAGGCATACAGTCTGAAAAGGGTCGCTGTCTGGAGACGGGAAGGCCTGATGCGCACAAGACTCAGGTCAGACTATAAGGACTCAGAGTCGGTTGAACAGTACGGGGGTAGGCCTGTGCACCGGTTCGGTAAATGTGTTTGTTTACATAAATGAGTGGGTCATTTATACAAATAATAGTTATTAAATCACGAAATTAAAAGAATGGACGCAAAGGAATTTTATGTAGGCTACACGGTAAACACTGATAATCCATAACAGTGGAGTCAGTTAATGCACTGCAAAAACAAAACATGTTACACTTCGATATTCTTTATTGCCGCTATAAAAACATTGTCAATAATTGCTGCATCATCCTAAAAAGGCCTGTATGAAGTTCCAGTGTACTATTCTAAACTTTTATTTAGTATAGTTTTAATGATGACAATGATAAGAAAACATTGTTCACTTTAGAGATGTAAGTTTTAGAGAACTGCAATCTGTAGGCTAATACAACATATTTGAATGAACAGCTCGTTCATTAGGTATTCTGACATGATTTCTATCAAAAGTGCTGGGGGAAATTTGGGGGGATATAATCTATCTTATTATATCCTATACATTTTTATAGTGGCGTGTTGCTAGATAGTTTTATAATGGCTAGTTTTTTACTCTTTAATAGAAAGACCATTTAATTCCATTTTCAACCGTTTCTACTCAGGAGAGAAATGTTGATAACTGCTGTTTTAAAAGTAGGTCAAATATGTTAGGTTCTCGCTATGTGTAACAGTGATGTCATAAATATGTTATTATTCTCATCAGTGATATTATTATTATTATTATTATTATTATTATTATTATGCTATTATCATTATTATTATTATTACGAGAAAATATGCTGTTTCAAATATACAAATGCAAATTATTACCTGGCATGATTATTGTTATTTCAGCTTGTTTTTATTTCAGTATATGTCATTCATAAAGTATGGTTATTACTTACAAAAGTACAGTTCAATGAATCATTAGGTCCATGCTCAGACACAATCCAAACATTTTCAATATTGCCCATTTGGCTGTTATGCGAGCATATACAACATGTAACTTATAATCTAAATGTATAATAGAAAGATGGTATTTTGATTTCAATTCTAATATAAGTTACCTTTATAGCCACGTTCTGCCAGAGTCTGTTTCAGTATATTGGGTGGCTGGAACTGCGGCCTAATGTTTTGAATAGCAGGTATTGTGCAATGACAAACGAACATCTGCACGTCATATAACTGCGATATTTGTTACAGTAGATTTGTAAAAGCGCTAAATCTGGGGCTTAAATAGTCTATTTTGTCAACACAGTTCTTAACCGAGCTCGCGTTTATCATGCACACATCAAGTAGCCAGCAAGACAATCGGTGAAATTTCACAACACGCATGTCTGGAAAAAGGGAGACAAATCATATCCGTCACATTGTGAAAATAACTATTTGAAAATAATACAATGACTCTGTTCTTCGAAAGCATGTTTGTTATATAAGTAAGCTAACATTAACCATAACATTTTGTCACCGGTTCGCTCAGAGTAGCTTAGGGATTCCGCTTTGCCATCGAATGGAACATTTTAGCCGCATCTAACTTACCTTCTGAAGCCCTTGTAACATTAAACTCCTTCAGTTTTTCTTTTTCAAGCTCTACGTGGTCCTTGAATAGATGCACCGGACAGTGGTTGCTTGTTTCAGTAATGTCCTGGAGGTTTGTCTCCGAGTTTCCCAGCTCCCTGGCTCTCGACAAGCCACTCTCCAAAACTTCCCTGTACGTAATACTCTCCTTGGTGCTCTCCTTGGGTTTTTGATCGAAAGATTTCGAGACGAACGCCGTAAGTTCTTCCATGGCTGGCTTTCAGTGGTCCTGCTCACAGAAATCCACTTTAAAATCAGCTAGCGGTGAATGTCTGTTCTTTTATTTGCTCACTCGGTTGTGAACACGGCAATATAAGGGTGTAGAAGGTTAGATCACTCCCGCTGTTATGTCTCTGTTTTTGAGATCACACTATTTATACATGGCTACCTCGGCCCAGCCCCCATCTCCGTGACTTGAGCAATTACGGGCGGCTCTGGCGTCTGAATTCAACTTTCAGCAGCTTTTGCTGAAATCAATGCAGCAATGGAGTTCGCTAATATAATTACAATTCATTAAGATGCCTGGAGTGGCGTGTGGTGAAATGGACGGCAGATATGGATATTTAACTAATTCGCTGATAATTTCATTGACGCAATTACGAGATATGAATATTAGCAGGGAATTATTGGATTTGCTGTTCCGGTGCATTTGTTCGAATTTATGTCGATAAAATGTGATCAAAAACGAGGCGACGTATAGCCTACCTTGGCGACCATAAGGAGGCAATGTTCTGACAAATTGTCAACTTTTGTGAAAATAATGACATAAGATAATTATTTAGATCAGTCTTCTCGAAAATTGCATGGGCATGTTAAGGTAAGGCACTGTTACATTCAGGGATTTTCCTTAATGAGATAACCTATTAGTGCCTAACTATTTTTTAGTGCCTATAGTGCCACAGCCTGAATGATGCATATGAGAACAATGATTTATAAAACTGAATTGGCGAAATTAAATTTGGTAGTTTAACCTAATTGGCAAAACCTAGAAAACTTTTCACCCGTAATTATTCTTTTATGAGACGTATACGAAATTGCATGACAAATGTATTTTAAAATATGACACAGTAACACAGCTGTGTCCATATAATAAAGCGCAAAATGTCTATATGATTAAATGCTATACACCCGCATTTAGGATATTTTTATTATATTTCTTCGATTTAAATCTCTATATGGCTGGCATAAGTAACCTCTCTAAATGAATCATAGGCCTACATCTTAAATTATATTGCCTAGAAAATCAAGAAAGATTAGAACGAAAGAAAGAGCTCACATCAAACATGGCTTCTTTACACACTTCGAGGTTATGTCCTTTTAATTCAAACAAGGAGAGATCCACGACAGAGCCAATTCATGTAAAATTAGATCACCTTTAATGGTATTAGTCATTTGGAATATTTGGGACTTTTTGAATAATGACGGTCTGATTATTTGATTATATATATTCATATTATGTAGGTGGGGGTGGGGGCACGTGCAATTTTGATTTATATTTATATTGATATTTTCAAATAATGTCATAGGCTGAACATCTGCATATATAAATGGACACATTTATAAAGACTATTGCAATAACATTTCAAATAAGCTATATCAAAATACATAATGCACTTGTAGCTAAAGTAAGTCGATAATTGCTGTGTTTCAAATGAGACATGAACAAAATATTACTACAAATGGTAGTGCCCCTGCCGGATCAGTGGAGCGATAAAGGGCCGAACCAGAGGGCTTGTCCCCCGTGTATACAAAGCTCCATGGTGTGAAATCACTCGTGTAAACCTCACTGATGACGTCTTTTGATAGCTCTTCATCTGTCCTCGGCCTCTACATTTCGCTAAATCTTTCATGCCTACAAACATTTCCTGAATTGCGACCTCACTGTCAGATAAATGTGTGACCTGTGTTGCATTTCACCCATTTTACTGCACACACTTGGCGTGTTTTAATTATTTCATTGTTTGACCTCATTTTTTAATTTCGATAGCCTATTTACAGGGCACGTTGTAACCTGTATCCTACTTATTCTTCTTGAGGTGTTTTCAAAAATTAGGCCGCTAGTCTTTGTAAGCTTCATACTCTCGCTTTCTTAGCTCGTTAAGCGAGAATTTGGTATTTGTGTGGTATTAAAAAGAAACCCACAAGTGACAGGATGAAAATATTTGTGACTCATCGTGTCACCTCTGTTAGAATCATATGTCTCATTTCGGAGCTCTTTTGAGATGAGCTAGTTAACCATACGCATAGGTTGGACTATTGGGTAAAAATGTAGGTACCGCTGGCTGCCTATACTGCGCAGTTTGCCATGCTGACATATGGTGGATTGCAGCATAAGAAAGACACAAATGTTAGCATATAGGCTGTCTAACAAGTCCTAAAGTTAGACGTCCACAACATCCTATCTATCTGGGCCTTCTCTTTGAATTACGTTACATTTGGGTGTTTCTACATAGACTACACCAAATAATAATTGTGGCGCTTCAAAGCGGCCCTTGCAGATGTCTGTAAATTACTGAGTATATAGGCCGATTGACGTAAAGTATCCACATGTGGTTCCCAATCAGCAACAGCCTCGGGGGTATCGGAATACGTGAGCGCAAATCGACAAGCACTGTTCTTCTTCTACCCCTCTGGTGTCGCCGTAGTTTAGTGGCGAAACATCCTTAAAGGCATACGAATCATATTTCTAACTCCCAGTTATTGCCAGCATCCCTCCCACTCAGTATGTGCCTTCTCTCTCTCTCTCTCTCTCTCTCTCTCTCTCTCTCTAAAGGAGTATTTCATTTCAGTGTGGCTGTAGAGAGCAGCGTTTGTGGAATGGTGAGTCACTTGCTTCCCGGGAAGGTTAGCCTGGCCGGCTACTGTAGGTGGACTGTTTGTTTAACTTATGAAGAACAGCAGCAGTTTAAGCACCCAGGACAAGGGAACCCCACCCTCTACCTATGTGCTCATTGGGCTCATATAGACTATATATAGACTGACCGGCCATTGTGCAAGGTGGAAGAGATTCTTGCAAACACACAGCAGGGCAATGAAAAATACGGTGGTGGCGACCCGATGTATATTTCAGAAACTAATATCCATGTGTATCAATACTTTCTAACCTCTATTAAACATGACGTTTTTATTCATATGCACGTTCTAAAGTGTGCCTGCATACAAACCCCTGTTACACACACAACACACACATTAAAACTGGTTAGTAAATAATTAATTCCAACCTCTTCTTGTTATTATTTTCAATTAATTATATTCATTAAACTGATTCCTGTTTGCGCTTGGTATCGTCAGGTTAGGTTATCAAAAAACGCAGACTTTTTGTCATATAAATGTGTAATAACCTCAGTTGTCGGGATATTTCAATATTTAACCTATCCGTTTCTTTCTTGAATATAAGAATAATGGTAGAAACACGTTTATAATTGCGTTTAATGTCACAGTAAGCATTTCTGAAATATTTCCCTAAATTTTGCAGACATCAGCTTTTGCCAGTTAGAATTACCATGACCGCTTAGTTTGCATGCAGCCATGAAAGCAATTTGGGCAACTTTGATCAGCCAAGAGCATCAGCGGCTGAGGACTTTAATAAAGACTAAGTTTTAACACTTTCTGTTATTTTAACTGACGGGTGACAAAAAGCGAAGTTTGTAAACATTAATTCATCTCATACAAATGCTCATCCAGTTTTGGTGTATAAATGTCGCCTATTTAGTTAGAACATATCAACTGAACTGTGTTGCTGGTAAACACACGCATATTTTGGACTGTGAGCCAAATGCGAACAGTGCGTCATGAGCGTCAAGTTCAACAAGGCTTCAGTCTTTGCCATTTCGTCGAGGCGCGTCTGTGTGACTGGAGGCAATTCAAGCCATTAAAGCTCAACAGCGAGCTCACAAAAACCAGCAGGTGGAACACTGCCACTTTAAGAAATAATTGGTTTGAATTATTTGCATTCCATTAATCAGTTGGCAGGGACAGCGTGCGGGGTCCTGATTCCAGTTATGCAAAACGTAAACGTAATTACGCCTTAGTACTCGTAATTGTGCGATGATAACACTCTTCCTCCTCTCCTACCTTTGATTAGCTTTTGGCACATTATTAGCTAATAAGACGCTTTATTGGGTTTGATGCAACTGCTGGGAAACGCAGGCACCGAAGGCTGTGTGAAGCAGGACTGGTCTGATGTAACTTCTCTGTCTGCAGAGAACGCATTTTGGCAAACGTCCATTTCATCATTCGCTTTATGATCCGTTTGTGCGCCGGCCTGTCCTTTGTGGTATCGCTTCGGCAAAACACGTTAAGCGCTTCTTATTCTTACGCGAGTTAGGCAGCTTGGTTTAGGCTATAAAGTGACGGAGAAGGGAGACTCAAGACTTTTCTCCGGTAACACAGGGCTAGATCCGACAAATGCCATAACAGCGTTTGAACTTGCTCACTCATTCAGATTAATCCCTTATGTGTGGAGAGATGAATGCTGCTAAATTCATATTAAAAACTGCGCACATTTTTGGCATGCTGTTTTCAAAGAAGTTTCATCTGTACTACTTGGGGTAGAATTTAAAGTTTGGATTAGTTAAAATTGGCTCATTTAGCAGTGG
>NW_027468718.1:16102048-16114548 GCF_046254945.1 Alosa pseudoharengus | reverse complement strand
GCAAACCCATTTGCCTCGGCCACAACAGACAAGCTTTTATGCAGACGGCAACACTTACTCAATCACTCCATTAAAGCATCTTTCTCTCCTGTTTTTTTTCTCCCTCAAAGATGTTGTTTTTTGATGTATACATATGTGAGATTTCTTTTCATCCCTACCATGATGAAATGAAGAAAAGAGAGGGGGGAAAAGACAGATGATGGTTGTGGCCATTTGCAGCGGGTCAGATGTACGTGTGTTACCCTCTGAGAGAGTTTGAGAGAGAGAGAGAAAGAGAGAGATGACTGCGGTTCATCTCATTAGGATTAATTAGTGGCGGGATGTGGAGTGGCAGAGCCCTGATGAAGGAGCGATGGAGTCGGCCGGGGACCGCTGGAGCGTTGGAGCGTTGGAGTGGTGGCAGGGCGCAAGGTGGCAGAAAGGGCAAGTGCCAGTGGCGTGTGGGGCGCATCGCCCCTCCAGCCTTTGGAGTGGCTCTCTTTCAGTCGAACGCTCCCAACGCCATATTTTGGGATATAGCCTTGTAGGACACCATGTTTTGCGATATAGCCTTGTAGGATGCCATGTTCTGGGATATAGCCTTGCAGAATGATATACTTTGTTTGCTTGTTGAAATGTAAACCCATTTGGCTGATATGTTTAATTCATTTATTACTTTCAAGGCAATGTTAGTAGCATGCAAATCATTTTTATTTGGTAGATAATCCATCATAGATTGCCAGGTTATCTACTGATCTCATGTGTTTTGAGGGACACATGGGCATATCTCTAAGCAACAGTTAGAGGAGCCTGATGTCCTATACATCTCTCTACTCAGCTTCTCCTCAGCATTGGGATGGTGATTGTGTGTGTGTGTGTGTGTGTGTGTGTGTGTGTGTGTGTGTGTGTGTGTGTGTGTGTGTGTGGAGAGAGGAGGGAGTGAAAGAGAGCTTTGGTGGTGGTGGTGGTGGAAGAGTAGGGGGAGGTGTCGGTGTAGGTGTGTGTGTGTGTGTGTGTGTGTGTGTGTGTGTGTGTGTCTTGGTGGAAGAGAGTGAGGGGTGGGGTAGGGTAGGGTAGTGGGGTGGGTGACACCACCATCTGTGGATGCGTCCCCGAGCAGAGGCACCAGTCGGCCCCATCTGTCATGCCGGGGCCCTGTCCCCCTGGGCTGCACAGCCTCCATTGAGCCGCCCGCCCGCCCGCCTGTCTGCATTCAGACGCTCAGCCACTGCGGACTGCAGACTGCGGACAGGGGACAGGGGCAGGAGATTAGGGGAGAGGGAGCAGCACGGGGGGACAGTGAGCCCCCCAGCTCAGCTCTGCTCTGTGGGGATGGCCAGGGATTGGGCCCAGTTGGGATGAATTGGGTTACGTTGGGTTGGGCTGGACCACAGGGCTGATGTAGTCTTGGTCGGGTTGGGTTGGGTTGCATTGGATGTGTGTGTGTGTGTGTGTGTGTGTGTGTGTGTGTGTGTGTGTGTGTGTGTGTGTTTTAGAGAGAGAGAGAGAGACAGAGATAGAGAGAGAGAGAGTGAAAGAGAGAGGGAATTTTTGAAAGAGAGAAAGAAAGAGAAGAAGTGAGGGAAAGTATGTGTGCATGTTGTGTGTGTATGTGTGTGTGTGTGTGTGTGTATGCGTGTGTGTGTGTTCGTGTGCGCACCTCTATGTTTGTAATTCAAAAGGCACTCAGGAAGCACCCTGGGGCAATGTCTATTGGAAGGGAACGGGCTTTGATGGGCCAAATGACTCCCTCTCATCCCACGCTTGTCTCCTTCTGTTCTAGCGGCAGCCCATCCAGCCCTGGCCTCCACCACACTAATAGCAGCCAATGAATTTAGTGTTCATTGCCTACCTGCCTTTCTCCTAATCCTTTTTTAAATCTCTCTTCTCTCTCTCTCTCTCTGTCTCTCGGCGTTTTTCCCTTTCACTGTCTTTCTCTTTCCATTTCTCTCTCTCTCCTTCTTTCTCTCACTCTGTCTCTTCCAATCCCTGTCTCTTTCACCTTCTCACTCTATCTTTCATTTTCTCTGTCTGTTTGTCTTTCTGTCTGTCTGTCTGTCTCTCCCCCTCTCTCTCTCTCTCTCTCTCTCTCTCTCCCCCCCCCCCCCTCTCTCTCTCTCTCTCTCTCTCTCTCTCTCCCCCTCTCTCTCTCTCTCTCTCTCCTGCTCTCTTTCTCTTGTTCTTCCTCTCTATCTCTTACCCCAAAAGACTGGGAGGATATAGGAGACAAGGGTGTGAGACTCAATCCTGTTAAGTTAGCTGAAAAAAGGGATGTTATAAATTGCCTTGCAATCAAACCACCTGTCATAGGCAGTTCTTTGAACGTCCCGGAACTGCGTAAACGCAGGGTGCCATATGGGAGAGGCCTTCATTTTAGGCGCTGGGAGATCAAAACAATGAGTGAAATAAAAAAGGGGGGGGAAAGGTAGGAGAAGAGAAATTGATTTTTTCCGAAGGGGGCCATATTGCAGTTATTCATTAGAGAGTGTGTCTGAGTGTGATCACTTTGACCTGTAACTCCTGAGGTTGAGGGCTTTTTGGTCATGATCAGACAATATGTCCGCCAGGTCTATTCACAGTTTAATCACTTTGGTGTATCGAATCGAAAAAAAACAAAAAAAACAATGTTAGCACACCATGCAGAGAGCTTTATTGTGTGAGAGTTTACATTCATAGCTGTGTTCATTACACAGCTTTAGAATATTTGTGAAAGTGAATATAGAATGAACGTCGCAGGCAACGTGTTCCCCAACTTTAAAGATGTCACTCAATCATGTCCATCTCCTTTACATAATGAACATTACAGGAGCCTGTACACCCGTTCACTTTGAATATCTTCAAGGGGCATGAATCCCAAATGCCCCACCACCCCCCAACACCCCTCTCCAGTAGGTGATCAGAGGTAAAGGCTGCTCAGAAGTTAAAAAAAAAAATCATCTTTTGCGGCCATAAGCAATAATTAATTTCATTCCATTTCAATTTGCCTGACACCTGTGATCTATAGGTAAGAGGTGAGGGTTGAGTATAGGACTGAAGGCATGGTCTGTCACATTAAATATACACCATAACAAATCTCCCGACGGAGCACCAGAATTCAAGGTCCCTCATTACACACACGGCCTACTCCCTACCCCGAACATGGGACCCCCAACACCAATGAAATATAATCACATGGTCTGTATAACGTGTAATCTCAAAATATTAAGCCACATTGCCAGCCACACACCCAGGCTTGGCAATAAGATACCCTCCCAATTAAAAAAAAAAAAAAAACGAGCATCGTGCATGGCAAACAAATGGCCCTAAGCCTCAAAGCTATGCTCCATTCAAAAGTTGTTTTCCTGAAAATTAGCTGATTGACTAATGGTCTAAATGCTGTTAATTAGCGCCGCCGAAGTGCAAACAGGCCTTTTTTGCCTGTAACTAATAAGAAATCAATTAGCTAATGAATTGGTCATTAACTGAAAAGCTAATCTTAGCCAGGGTATTTTTTAATGATTTTGCCTATGATCCCGTCTAATTGCCGTTGTCATACGGCTCTCTCTGCCTTCAGCATGCCTAATGAAGCTTCATTAGATCATAACTGGCACTCTTGGAAGATTTAGAGGCAAACCTGCTTCCCAATTATTTTTAATTGCCAGACATTCGCACAAACAAGTGCTGCACCTTGCTGAACAGGAGAGAGATATCTGGCATCGCCGGTGTCTCCTTCATTACTTCATTTGAAGCGATTAAGGCTTGGCGCGGGGTCGACCGTTTGCTGTGCTGTTGTGTGTGTGTGTGTGTGTGTGTTTTTTTCTTAATCTAAAGAGCTCCATCGTTTAAAAAAAAAAATATGTGGCTTCTGCTGCTACTCAACGCCACTTTGATTTGTGTCAGCGTGAGAGCTGTTTTTCTTCCCTCCGGTCTCACCATCTCATCTCACCATGAGCCCTGGCTGCTGCGTGCCGCACAAACAGGCGAATGCACAGGCGACACACACACGCACACGTGCAATGTGTCTGTCTGATCGTGCTGCCTCTACATGCATGGGTTGAGAAGAAAACAATGAAAATGCACAGGTGACATCTGTGTTATGTGTCTATGTGATTGTGCTACCTGAAAATGCATGGGCTGGCGAGAAAACAACAGGAGCTTGTACATCCCCCCTAGCACTGAATAATTAAGAAAAGACAAAAGAGCGTTGTTTTGATATTTCCCCTCATCTCTTAGTGTAGGCCTAGTGGACCCACACTTGTCGTTTGTTGGGTTTTCCCGCTAATAAGTATCTCTCTTTCTCCTCTGTCTCTCTGTCTCTCTCTCTCTCTCTCTCTCTCTCTCTCTCTCTCTCTGTCTTACTTATGGAACCATGTCTAGCACATGGTTTCAATTTGATCCCATAAAAACATCTTAGACATGCCCAGCATTAAACGTATTGTGGTGAGAACAGAATTGTTGAACATACCCCAATCCCGCTTTTGCGCGCACGTGTTCTTTTCACAGTTTACCCTGAATTACCGTTTTTTAAACATCATGGGTCTCCATTTTCATACACTCACAGTCAACCTAGAAGCTGACTGCACAAACTCAATAACTCAAAAGCATTAAGCAACATTTTTAATCTCTCCTTTTTTTTCTCGAAGGGGAGAGTACCCTTAAGAGTGAAACCTCTTAAAATCTTAAAAGCAGCGTGGCATTCCTCTTCACTAATCTCATATGAGCAGCCTCTCTCTCTCTCTCTCTCTCTCTCTCTCTCCTCCGCCTCTGGTATTCCTTTTCCATATGATCCTACTTCTGAATATGAAGTGTTGAGAGCGACCCATTTCAGGCCGTAGACCAAACAATGTTATGATTGTTCCCTTCCAGAACAACTTCTCCCTCCCCAGCGTAGTGCAGAGCACTGCACACATTTTCTTTCCCCCCGTCTGTATTAGCAAATTTGTTGGGCAAGCACTTATTCTTCCTGTCCCGGGTCTGGGCTAATATGCTTTCAGTGGCTTGCCAAAAATCCTGTGCCTTTGAGGCAATTATTCGTGGAGAATAACAGTGAAAGTATGCTATGGCAGGGCTGGACTTATGACTCATGATGGGGCCAGTGTTGGTGGGCTCTCGTGCCGTTAAGTGTGTATGTTTCTCTCTCTCTCTCTCTCTCTCTCTCTCTCTTCTCTCTCTCTCTCTCTCTCTCTCTCTTCTCTTTCTCTCTCTCTCTTTTTCATGTGTGCGTGTGTGAGGGTGAGAGAGAGAGTCGGAGAGTATGTCCTACTGTAATGGAAAGACTTTAAGGGAAAGTGTGTGTGTGTGTGTGTGTGTGAGGGAGGGAGAGGGAAGAGGGAAAGGCACAGCCCGGGTGCAAGGCTGGCTCCTCTTCACTGACTGGCTGCTGCGTGATTGGGGATGAATGGGACACCAGATGTCTATCAATATTTAATAGTAAACATCACAAACACACATCAGAATGTGGCAGATGAGATGTGAGGACGCAGCGATGGAGAGTCACTCTTCAGTGACAGAGCTGCAGGGTGGGATGGGAGGGTGATTGGTCGGTGTGTGTGTGTGTGCGTGGGGGGGGTTAACGGCTGGTGGGATGCTGGATCAGCATGAGTATGGCCCCCACAGAACCATCATTCCCCACAACATGACCGGTTGAAATACGATAGCCAATTTTTAGTGTTATAATATGATAATCGTTTCATTCAGAGACCTTTGTTTTGGAAAGGAAAATATGTGATGCAAATTGCCACCAAATGATTACAGCCACAGATCTGAGCACTTATGGTGATGTGAAACTGATCTAGAAAAGATTTGTTCCCAGTTAGTCTCTACAGATACCTACAGAGGTTATAAAAAGGAGCATTCCTCATTGTTTGACCAGGTATGTGTATAACCACTGTGTGACCAGGTATGTGTACAGTATGTCACAACCCCATGGTTTGGCATTATCTATGTAATATGAGCTTGTTGTCCATTTGTACTGTAGAGTAGGGCGAGTAATCAGTAGTTTCTCACGTATACTAATCAGGAGTTCCCAGTAGTATTTGCTAAGTGGTAGTTTCGGTGTGATACTCTTGGAACATGCTGTCATTTGGGGGATTTCGCCCATAGATGCTGAAATGTTTTCATATCTGATTTATGATTTACTTTAACACGGCAGCCAAGTTGTAGAAGCCATTTTCTATGGTCAGTGAAGATTATTGATAGTTGCACAGTAAGATGAAGGCAGCTCATCGAAAGACATTATTCGCTTTTTCAGAGTCACTCATGATTAGGTCAACATTCGCTTTTTTTAGTGTTTGAGTGTGCAACAGCCATCCGACTGCAGTTTCACTGTTGCACTTGGCCGTGGGCTGAGCTCATGTGGCGGGGCGGGTCACAGGCAGGCCGAGCATCATCTGATGGCCAGTCAAGAGGGCCTGTGTGCTCGGGGACGAGCTGCTTTCATCATCATTTAACGTTTGGAACGCAAGGCGCCCTCAGCTCGGACCCCAACGACAGTACCCCCCCCCCCCCCCCCCCCCCGCCCCGTGACGGGAACAGACAAGCGTCCTCTCCCTCTCCGGTCCGGAGCCAGCGGAGCGATGAAGGAAAAAAAGGTTGCAAATTAAAAGTCTGTTTCGTATTGCATTTTGCCATCTTTCAAACTCAATAAACAAGAGCGAAATCAAATTACTGCATGCATAATTTAACTTTATGGCGCAGAGGCGAGCATATGCTCATTCACCCAATTGAATCATTTGAAATGTACACAGTAGGCTCGCGGAGCTGCCAACACTGCAACTGAGGGGAAGTTTGCGCGCACGCGCGCGTGTGTGTGTGCGTGTGTGTGTGTGTGTTTCTACTATATGTGTCTATGTGTGTATGAATATGACTGTGTGGATGTGTATGTAAAGGTGTATGTGTGTATGTGCGTGTGTGTGTTTCTACTATATGTGTCTATGTGTGTATGAATATGACTGTGTGGATGTGTATATAGAGGTGTGTGTGTGTGTGTGTGTGTGTGTGTGTGTGTGTGTTTCTACTATATGTGTCTATGTGTGTATGAATATGACTGTGTGGATGTATAGAGGTGTGTGTGTGTGTTTCTACTATATGTGTTTATGTGTGTATGAATATGACTGTGTGGATGTGTATATAGAGGTGTGTGTGTGTGTGTGTGTGTGTGTGTGTGTGTGTGTTTCTACTATATGTGTCTATGTGTGTATGAATATGACTGTGTGGATGTGTATATAGAGGTGTGTGTGTGTATGTGTGTGTGTGTGTGTGTTTCTACTATGTGTCTATGTGTGTATGAATATGACTGTGTGGATGTGTATATAGAGGTGTGTGTGTGTCTGTGTGTGTGTGTCTGTGTGTGTGTGTGTGTGTGTGTCTGTGTGTGTGTGTGTGTGTGTGTGTGTTTGGATTGGGTGGGCTTTCTTTGCTCAAAGGTCCCAATATTCTTTGGACCACACACTACTTCATTCGCACTCTCAATCATTAGTTTTGTGTCATGTAATTTAAGCAGTCTTGGAGCAGAGAACTGTGGGAAGTGTAGTGAAAAATAACTTCCTTTTCGTCTGTCTAAAGTTCAACTTCCCATGAACCTCACGTTGTCTTAATAAAGTTGAAATGGTAATATTATCATAGCCACCCCACTAAAGATCCAAATTTGATTATTACATACTTAAAATTAATATCACAAAATATTAGAAAATTACAGTTGTTAAGCCTTTTGACCATAATGTTCTTTTAAACAGCCGTCTGGAACACTCACCTCCCCAAACCGCACTTGACGTTAACCAGAAACGCAAAGTGATTCTAAGTACTCTCAAAGATGCCAACGCGACTTTAAACCAGGGTGCTGTTCAGTCTCATTCCTCTTCCAAGGGAGGAGAGTGCACACTCCAGTCAAGGCCTACAGTAAGGGCACACACAGGTTAAAAGCCTTCAAGCACTCTCTCCCTCTCAGCGTGCCTAAAGGGTTAACAGAGGATTACTCCTGCCTGAGTCTCCTTTCACAGTCAGTGGGTGAAAGAACTGGTGGGTGGACATCTGGGCACAGTGAAATAGAGAGTGAGGAAGAGAGAGAGAGAGAGAGGGGAGAGAGAGAGAGAGAGATGGCCCCTGTGTTGCTTGCTAGTATTATGTAAATTGAATTAGTTAATTCAGTGCCCCTGTTTCCAGAGAAGCCACCAGCACCTGCCACGGTTTCAAGCGCAAGGACGCAGATCTGCTCTGACACGGTCTTCATTAAATAAACAAACCAGGTTCCCCATAACAGCATTTGGTGGAAGGCACCATCAATTCTTATACATTTAGATCACCGAGATTGGAGGTGACACTGAGGAGCTTCATCTGCCAATCTGCAGACACACGGGGTGAAGACAGGCTGTGTGTGTGTGTGTGTGTGTGTGTGTGTGTGTGTGTGTGTGTGTGTGTGTGTGTGTGTGTGTGTGTGTGTGTGTGTGTGTGTGTCTGTGTCTGTGTCTATGTGTGAGAGCCAGGAGAAGGGAATATAGTTAGACAGAAAGAACAATAAATAAAGTCGCAGAAATATTGAAAGTGTGTGTTTCTATAATTGCGTGAGAGACACAAAGGCAAAGAGACTTGTTATATGTAGTGTAGTGCAGTGGGTGTAGTGTAGTGTGTCTGTGTGTGTGTGAGAGAGACAGAGAGAGTGTGTGTGTGACTGAGAGATCTGTGTGTGTATGTGTGCAGTGCATCTACTTAATGTGAAGTTCTCCTCCTGACTGATGTATTTTTTAGCTCTTTGGTTTGACAATCAAAGCAACTCTTGTGGCCTTTTCTGATGCATCATGCAAATTTCATCTGGCCTCCACTGATCCCCTCCTCTCCTCTCCACTCCACTCCTCTCCTCTCCTCTCCTGTCCATGGCCCTCTGCTCCATGCGTCTCCTTTCCTCTCTGTCCGTGTCTGTTTGCCTGGCTGTGCCTCCCCGCTCTGACGCTCTGACACCGGGGGTCTCCTCTCCTGTCTCTCCCACTTCTCCTCCACTTACGCTTCCTTCCCAGGGATCAAGGCGAGGGCCGCAGAACAGAGGCGCACGGCAACGGCGAGAGACGGCCCTCCTCTTCTCTGCTGTGGTGTGTGTGTGTGTGTGTGTGTGTGGGGGGGGGGGGGGGGGGGGGTCGGTGATGGCGGCGAAGTTGGTGTTTGGCGGTGGGTGGGGTGGGTGGTTAGTTTGATCAGGGGCCCAGAGGTATGAGATGAAGAGTCGAGCGGCTCTTGTCTGATTGTAACGGACCGTGGCTGGTCTGTGGAGATCTCCAGCAGGCGGCCATGTTTGATTTAGCCACAGGATAGGCGTGTGATGATGAAACTGCCATAGTAGAAATGAAGGCGGTGAGGGAAGAGAGGAGAGATGATGTAATGTGTTTAGGATTTTAAACCACCTATAGAGATGAAAAGAGAGGAAACTATGGATGGATTGTGATGTAGAGGGATTAGAGGGTCCTGTTAGAGGAAAGAAGAGGAGAGATTAAAAATCAAGTGTTTATTTTTTTCTTGCTTTTGTTTTAACAATGCTACCAGGAAATAGAACAGCAGCATTAAGAGGAGGAGACAACAATAGAGGAGAGGAGAAGAGGGAAAGGAGAAGAAGGAGAGCAGGTGGAGACAAGTGTACAGCTGAGAAGCTGGTGAAGGTTCACACCTCTGTGTGGAGAGGTTAACACATCAAACCCACAGCACTCAGAAGGAGAGACCCAGCTTTGCCTTATGGGTTATTTATTGGTGCTGGGCAGCATCTTAAGTGTGACTTTCTGAGCGCCTGAGTCTGCCAACCCTTCCATCCCTAATGTTTTTACCAAGAGCAGCGTACAAACCTTTAAAACACACTGGAACGTTAACACTCCGTTAACAAGGAGTAATGACAGGGCATAGTGCTGTGGTGTGTGTGTGCGTGTGTGCGTGCGTGCATGCGTGCGTCTGTGCATGCGTGCGTGCGTGTGTGTCTGGCCTGAGATTGCAAGGCTTTTGCAAAGAGCCATGGAGTAAGGTATGGGAATTATACTCTTCTCTGTCTCTCTCTCTCTCACACACACACACACACACACACACACACACACACACACACACACACAAAGAGAGAGAGAGAGACACACACACACATACACAGTCTTAAACTCTCCAGCAGAAAGGATGATCTCTGTCACCATCACCCTCTCACTCTCTGGCTGTGCCAGTAATTATATTTCTGGATGGATGGTGAATCCACCACATGTCTTTAAGTGGCAGTAGTTTTAATGCACGAGGACTGTGAAAACCCCTTAAAAAGCTGAGCGCCTGTGAACGTCAACGAACACGCACACCATATTCTGCTCCGCCAGCGTCATGTTTATTCCGCTATTTTTTTTTTTTTTTAAAGAAAAACAACAACTAGAGGGGTGCTTTTCATGCTGCGTAATTGACTTCTCCCTTTGATGAGTGAACCAACGCCAGCCGTGACTGATACTGACACACCATTTCTGATCAGCGCTTCCTTGGCTTCATTGCTGAGACAGGCACCCCGGAATAGGCGACCGCGCCAGCACGGGCTTCTTCTCATTGCCACTTCATTATGCGGACAATCCCCAAATTAAACGAGACACCATGGTGGGTGATTACAGGCAAGCGGTGTCTGCTGCTGATGGAAGTCGGGAGGGGAAATGAGTTTATTTTCACCGGTGACGCTTCCAGTCGTGTGAAAGGACTTTCGTGAAATGACTCAATCCCAATCAGCAGTTTGGGACAACGGTGTAGTGATAATGGAACTATACAGTGTTGGTTCACAGTTTAGTCAATCATACGACACAATCCTCTCATAATAACAAGCTATAAACATCACAAGATAGCACCAACACATGCCAACAGTGAAAGACTACAACGATAATATAACAGACTCTGTCAGCATGATTAAACGCCAAGGTTTTTTTTATATATATTTCCGTACATAAATGATTGAAATGTATTTTATATATCATTCTATCATCAAATCAGCGTAGGCCTACAGAATTTATTCTTGGTTGTTTACTTCCATCATGGCCATCTAGATTTCAATGTTCCAGACAGTGCACATTCCACAATAACAGGCCAATTTCTGCTGCGTTTGTTTTTGGCTTGTGTAAGACAATGGCAACGCATTTGACAGGTCCTTTGACATTTATTGCAATTAGAGGTAAAATGACATGCTTTCAGAGTGTGTTGGTCTTTCTGCTGGACTTTAAGATTTTCTTTTTTGAATAGGCCTACCAGAGAATTGTTCTGCGGCCCGACCGAAGGCATCCATCTTTAGCATTTGACAATTTCCATAAGTGCTCCTGGCTGTCTACCTATTACCAGCTTTTTTTTCACCTTCCTAAAACAGAAAAATACACTTGGGCTAAATGCCCTGTCACATCATTTGCGTTTTTTCCCCTTCGCACCCCTGCCATTGCCGCTGCCTTTTTCCTGAAGGCCATATTCTCAAACAAATGCCCATTATCATGAAGTCCTCGGCGGCCGGACGGTGAAACTTTGAGTCCTCGGCTGAGATCATTGACAGCTTGATGTGACGGAGGTCAATTGAAATAACAGGTCTCGCGCTTTATTATAAATGTACCACTTGTGTGTTTGGGGCTTTTTTTATATATAAAGCGAGCTGGGGAACAGGGCGTTTGGCTGGTGGCAGGAACCGAGTCACGCCACGCCACGCTGACAGGGTAATGAGCAGTTTATGCTAAGGCACACACACACACACACACACACACACACACACACAGGTTTTACAATAAATAAATAAATAAATAAATCTGTGGCTGTGATTAGTCTGGCCTGAATATTTTTAAACTGCAGTGCTGATAATGCGTCTTGGTGGTGTTGCTTGTGGGGACAGCTGGGGTGAAAGTGTTGAGGTCAATCAGAAATTGAAATGGGGAGAGAGAGAGAGGTAAGGAAACGAGGACATTTCGCCTGTCATTATTTTGTTAACAGGTGAAATATTTAATCTTTTCCATTTAGCAGGTACAGCAGCTGACACTGGGGCAGGGCAAAACATTTCTGTTTACATTCAGGTGATGATTTAAGAGGAGCGAGGTTCATTCTGCATTCTCCCATTGCATTCAGTGTTTACGATTATCCCAAATGGCGGCAACTCAATTGATTTTGTCAACCGTAAAATGCAGCCGTGTCTTGGGAAAATCTTTCAAATTCCACGGTGTGGTGTTCAATATTTTTTCACATCCTGACAGCTCGCATGTAAATATCCCCACATTGTTACTGATGCAATTTTTTATTTATTTATTTATTTATTTATTTTGCCATGCGGTGGACTCTGCAGCTATTGTTTTGAGTACAGGGCTCCTTCTGCTCGCTGTCTTCAGTTGGAGCCACATATGGAGCAACATCTGGAAAATTCTCCAGTGACCTGCATTGTTGTTATTCAGACCCCCTCTTTTCCTTCTCAGTCTGTCTTTCCCTCTTTTTTTGCTCTTTGAACTTGTATGACCTGCCCAAGAATTTACTTTAGAATTTAAAACAAACTCCTGTTTTATCTCCTGTAATTAAGGGTGGCTCTGCCACAAAGTGAA
>NW_027468718.1:16074548-16097048 GCF_046254945.1 Alosa pseudoharengus | reverse complement strand
CCCCCGGTGCACAGCAGAGCCTTCCTCATTCCTACTTTCCACTCATCTCCTCTCTCCCACTTTTACTCCCTCTTTCTCCATTCATCTGTTTCTCTGTCCCTCTATCTCTCTCTACCTCCCTTTCTCTCTATCTCTGTCCCTCCATCCCTCACTATCTCTTTCCCTTCCTTTCTGTCTCCTTCCCTCTTCTTATCCATCCCTCCTCCTTCTCTCTCTCTCCATCTCTCTGTCCTTCCTTCCCTCTATCCCTCCCTCACTTTCTCTCTCCCTCCATCCCTCCCCCTCTCTCTCCCTCCATCCCTCCCTCTCTCCCTCCCTCCATCCCTCCCTCTCTCTCTCTCTCCCTCCCTCACTCCCTGGCCTGCTCAGAGTTCTGGCTGATTAGCAGTGACGGGTCCTGGCATCTCCCCTGGGAACCGGTGTGGGTCTCATGACTGGGTTTAGATAGAATGATCTAATGGGGTCACACTTTAAGTCAAGAGTCTATTAATAAGAATCAATAAATACGCCAGGCGAGATGCGGCAGATGACAGCGGACACCGGAGCATTGTAATGAAGGAGGGAGAGGAGCCACCAGTGCCGCTGTGCTCCGGGGCCTTGGCAAGGTAACAAAGTGGTGCAGAAAAAATGTATGCCGCATCACGAGTGTGTGGGGGGGGGGGGGGGGGGGGGGGGGGGTGTGTGCGTGTATGTGTGTGTGGGCAGGACTGTGTGTGTGTGTATGTTAAGAATGAAGCGTGAATAGGGGGAAGGGTTTTTGTAAGTATGTGTGTGGCCGGTATACTGTATTTGTGTGTGGTTAGGACGGGATAGGGTAGAGGGGAAGTGTGTGAGCGTGTGTGTGTGTGTGCGTGCGTGTGTGTGCATGTGTCAGGGGTGAGTGTGTGTGTGGTGGTGTTTTTAAACCTCCTCAGTGCGGACCTCCACCCGTCCCAGCCTCCTCGGTGCATGAATAGGGTTTCTGTGAGCATCTTGCCTGTTTGTTTGCCAACACGTATAACTCAGCTTTACTGCAGGTTTATAGCACTGTATTTAATTTCATCTTTGCCGTGCAGTGAATTTGAGTCAACTGCACCCTCACTCTTACCTACCTCAGGCCCATGAAATCCCACGCCAAGTTGCGGAGCAGCAGTCATTCAGGAAGTTTTAAAAAGACATTTACTGCCAAAAGTATGACCCCGTAAACTCAGCAGTGCGAAACGTGCGCTAACAGGTAACATGGTGTGCTATTTTAAAACAGGAACCCCTGTGGCTCCTGTGCTGTTATCGATCTGTAAGGGTCAGTCTTTTTTTTTCCGCTTCACTTAATGCCCACATAGCCCTGAACTCCCCACGGTGGTGGGAGGGAGTTTGACTGTTCGAGCCTTCGACGAGTCCTAATTCAAGTTAAAGCAACACCAAAGCACTTTTCCTCTGTCGCACACACGCTATTTGTTTATCCGGCGCTGGCTTTGCAAATAACGATGTCCACAGACAAGGTAGAGTATGTTGCATGATAGTTATGAAAGTATGATGTATTGCGACATCAGAAGCAACAGTGTTGTGCCTGAATGCGTTCATTAAACGATAGTTCATGAACTCGTTCATATTTTGGGCGAACGTGAACTGAACGTAGCCTACTGTAGCCTATTACTGCCTGATGAACGTTACTGTGAACTTGTTCATTCTGGTGTCTGTGAACGGCAAGCTCTCTCAGTTTCACTTCGTTCAATAGGGTGCCAGATTTCTATAGAGCCTTCCAGGTGAAAACCCGGCTAAAACACACCTTAAACAGGCCTTAATATGTAGCGGAAAAAACACCAAATCTGGCAACACCAGCCTAACCTGACCCTCGCCAGATGAATTTCGTTCCGCTTAGCTCCGCCTAGCTTCACTCACATCCATCTGGGACCTCTTCCATTGAGAGTGATTTCTGCAACCGACTTTATGGTTCAGCCAATCAGGACGCAGGGCGGGAGTTTCATAGATGTGACGTAGTGGAGAAGCGACCGTGAGACTGTTATCAGCATCACGGGTTGGCTTCGATGTGAGTGGTTGAAGTAGCACGTCAATAGATGACGGACAAGTGGCTTATTCAATCATATGCAAGCATTTTTTGATTAGGCCCAGCCTTCTGAAACACCATTCCAATGGATTGGTTCCAGATGGATGAGTGGAGCTAGGCGGAACGAAATTCATCTGGCGAGGGTCAGGTTAACACCAGCCACCAGTGTCGCACTTCCGCATGCGTCATCAAAACAAAAAGCAGCATGTAGGCCAGCATTTCTCAAACTATGGGCTGCGGTCCGCAACGTGGACACTGCTGGTCCGCAGAGTGAAACTATTCGGGGGGCTTCATCTGATAATTTGCTGCACAATTGATCAAGGAATCGCGAACTGACAGAAAAAGAAAACGTTTCTGCAATCAGTAGGAAATACTAGCTATTTGGTGTCATCAAACATAGAGGCATGCAATACTAGCGCTTATTCAATGCATGCATGTGCATGTCTGCGCGAGAAACCACTCGATAACGTTGGTGCTCCGCTTCAACCTATTGGAAGGTTCGTGCAGCATGATGCGAGCTTGTAGGTACTCAGATTAATTGGAAGGCTATTTGATTATGAAACTACATTTAATAGAACGACGTGGATTTATGCAACTTCCATAAAAACAGAGCACAGACTATATAAAACACTGTCTAGCATTAAGTATAGTCAAATTTGAATATAATGTGGCCAAAAGCTATTAATTAGTCTTCCTGTTAAAGATCCCCAGATCACTGATTTACGCCTATCTGATCCGCCATTTAGGCTACCATTCACAAAAGCTGGTATTGTGTTTCCTGAATCCTTACATTCAGGCATTCAAATGAAATGTAATTAGCACGTCAATATTCTTTCTGCCTAGCAGTGTATGATTCTTGCGTGAGGGAAACATCCCAAAACAATGGCATCCATGGGCGATATGGCCAGACCTTCAGAGTAATTTGTGACCAGCAACAATTCAAAATGCACACACACAAAGAAATATAGATATCTAAAGATACACTACCAGTCAAAAGTTTGGACACACACACACTTATTTGTAGTTTTTTATTTGATTCCTTTTTTCCTACATTGTACAGCAATCCCTACAACATCCAAAGTATGACAGAAGACAAAGGTCTCTAGATTATTTCCATGCGCCACAGTTTACCTCAATGACAACTTTATTGATGTTATTAAAGCCAACTTCATTCTTTTCAATTAAAATCAGTGAAAGACAAGCAGCTAACAAATGCTCACAATGTAAGGGGAATCCATCAAGGCTGTTGGAAATCCATTCCAGCTGACTATATAAAGTTGGTTGAGAGACTGAGCAAAAGGTCTGTCTGTACCTTGAAGAATGTAAAATATTGAAAATGTAGCTTTATTCCCACTTTTTGTATGCTTACAACATGAACCCATGTGGGCTATTTCATAATAATAACCACCTACTCAGATAAATAAAGATAAAAAAAAAACAAATTTGAGAGTTGGTGTGTCCAAACTTTTGACTGGTAGTGTATATATTACATAACGTGTTAAACCTCTTTAAAGATAGATAGATAGATAGATAGATAGATAGATAGATGGTAAGACAGAGAGAGGGGGGAGACTGAGAGGGTAATGGATTGCTGGAGTGTTCGCTCCACTGCACGGCTCAGTGGCTCTTCTTCAGTGGCAGGGAGGAGAGCTCTGTTAATTTGAGGGTTGCTGTGGGACAGTGAAATAAATGGGGCCCAGCTGATGTGTGTTTTCTCCCATGCCCCAGGGGATCCTGGGTAATTGAGCATGTTCACTGCAGCCATGTTAAAAACCCCTTTAACAGGGCGATGAAACTAGCACTTCCACCACCACCACCACCACCACCCCACAATCACCCTCCCCTTGAGTCAGTATAAATGGCCACCGAGCACTGTGGGAACTGTAGTCTTTACGGGAGACCCCACTGTTCTCTGCAAAGCCACATCTGAGACTGCAGGGAAACTCTGAGTGCAGAACAGTTTCCTAAGCCACAGAAACACACCACCTCTTGCTCTACTGTGTGCAGTCAGTGTATTAAGAAGACTGTGGGAGTGTGATTGTGAATGTGTGTGCGTGTGTGTGTGCGTGTGTGTGTGTGTGTGTGTCTCATACATGTGCGTGTGTGGACCACAGGCATGCGTGCAGTGGCCAGTCAGGAGTTGCCATACAGTGGGAATTCCGGCTAGCCGGAGCATACCCTGATGTGAAGCATATGATATTACTTAGGTAGGCATGAAAGCAATCTGTTTTAATATCAGACACTTTGCTATGAGGAATGTCAGGGTCACTGGAGGGGACCGCGAAACGGTGGGAGAAAACAAAAGCCCATTAAACATGGGGCTATGTGGCTGCGGCCATCTCGTATGACTGGCACATTAAAGCGTGCTGTAAATTATTACACACGCCCCGTAAAATGGTTGTGAAACTCAAGAGTGTGGATAATAGCTTGCTTGTGACACTCCACTCCAAACGTTTTTTTTGTTTTTTTAAATACAGTGGGGGGAAAAGAAAGAAGGGAAGGGGGGGGTGTCTTAAGGAAAGACAGATGGACCAATCAACTGTGTGTATAAAAGCCCACCTGTCTGTGTAGACACACAAGGGAATGAGGACCTGGAAACGCAAGAGCGTGAAAAGCCACAAAGCCGGCCACAGCAGACCTGCTAGAGTCAGGATAGCTGAACAGAGATTCCTCTCACCAGAGTTTGGTGGGGAGCATAGTAAGGAATGTAGGTTTGAACAGCTAAACGGAACACCTTCAAGCTCTGTTTGAATGTGGCTGCACTGCATGTTAGAAATAGAATAATCTAGATTTATCAAGTATGGTAGATAAGCAATGTATGTAGAGCTTCTGTTCTCCTTCTCCCCCCCCCCTTTTCTCTCTCTCTCTCTCTGCCCCCATCCATCTCTCTCTTTCTCTCTCTCTCTCCCTCTCTCTGTGGTCGGTGCTCCTCTGCTCTGCTGAGCCCTTGTACTCATGTAATGATGTAATGAAAATTCATGATGCGAACATGTTAACTACATTACAGTCTCCCGAGTTCCTTGACATGAATATTGGGCGAGGTGGGGTGGGGTTGAGAGAGACTGAGAGATAGAGATGGAGAGAGAGAGAGAAAGAGAGAGAGAGAGAGAGTGAAAGAGGCGAGTGGGGAAAAAACACTCTCCCGTTTTGATGCCTAATTATTTTAGGACTTGACAGGCTCAGAGCGGCCAGCGCATTGTAGGTCAGAGTGGTTGCAGTGTCTTCCTGAAAGGCAGCGCAGCAGTGAGCATGCCCATAATTATCTGGCATAATTAGAGCATTCCTGCAACATGATCGGCCCTCCGACCTTTTGTAGCGTTTTGTTGTGGCACTCGGCTGAAGGCTGGGAGCGCAGCTCCGCGGTGCGTCCGTCTGGAGACCATCACTAGCCCGAGATCCTGGCGAGCCAAGGCCCTCTCAGATCTTCTCTGTGGATCGCGTCTTGTGTTTGCATAATAGGTGGATGCACTTTTGAACTACTCCACATCTCATAATGTGCACTCTCACTTTGTGTACCCACGTGCATGTAATTAAATAGGTGATCTGTAGAGACGTTCCTTCATGAAAGCTACTTGTAAATAAACCACCACGAACCACGATAATATAAGTATAAGTATATATACTCTTTTGATCCCGTGAGGGAAATTTGGCCTCTGCATTTATCCCAATTTGTGAATTAGTGAAACACAAACAGCACACGGTGTACACACAGTGAGGTGAAGCACACACTAATCCCGGCGCAGTGAGCTGCCTGCAACAACAGTGGCGCTCGGGGAGCAGTGAGGGGTTAGGTGCCTTGCTCAAGGGCACTTCAGCCGTGGCCTACTGGTCGGGGTTCGAACCGGCAACCCTCCGCTTACAAGTCCGAAGCGCTAACCAGTAGGCCACGGCTGCCCCAATCAATATCAATAACCACCTTTATACAACAATTGGGTTCTATGGAACTATTTATTTGTTTCTGATTGGCCGAGAGACGTTCCATGAGTTGGAATATCCCTGGACATTTCAACTCAGACTTTGCACAGCTAATACTAAATCACTCCGCGATACAATGCAAAGATTTGACACAATGTTCTCATCCCAGCTCTCCACTATTTTAAGCAAAGGGTTACTCCTTAGCAAACCATAACGAAACAGTGCTTCACCACATCTGTGGATTTAGCCACACAGTCAACTCAATGTAAGTAAGATAAACGAGGATGCTAATTGTTCTCAGCATTGCCAGCATTGTGTATAATATGATTGTCACTTGGAGGAGACTTGTAGATAACTAACGTTAGCATAAAGCGATTTCAGACATACGTGTAAGACCGGAGGTTCTGTCGATGTTAAACGGTGGGGCCGTATATCTGAACAAAATAACCGGTCATGTGGAAGTCCGAATTCACCCGGTGTTTATACTACTCCCCCCCTAGTATTTCCTCCGGACATTATGTAAATGTGCTGTGTCTGAATGAAGCGTGGAACATGCGGTTAAGATTCACACCTCGTGAGAGAGCGTGTCGATGACGTTTCTTTTGTGCGTCCATGGCGGGAGCACTTAAATGCCAGGGTCATGATGGAGTGGCATATTGCTGTACAGAAAATCGAGAAAGAATGCCGACCTGGAAAGATGAGGAGATCCTGGAGCTGCTCTCCATGAGGGCTGACGATGTCGTGATGGAACACATGAAGAGAACAGCGAGAGACACCCTGATGTACGACCGCATTGGAAGGCAGCTGGAAGCCAAAGGAATTGCCAGGACCAAGGCACAAATAATCACCAAGCTGAAGGCGCTGAAAAGACAGTACACCTATGTTGTTGACCACAACAACAAGAGTGGGAATGACAGAAAATCGTTCCAGTACTACAGCTTGTGCGACGCAATATGGGGATCTAAGCACTCCACAAGACCACTGACTGTGTCTGGGAGTATGCCGGTGCCAGGTGCAGGTGCATCCCAGACTGAGTGCATCTACGTCTACATCCGAGCCTGCCTCTACCTCCGAGAGCTCTCCGATGCCCGACAGCGATGATGAGGGCGGTGATACATCACTGAATCAGTCGGTCTCGAGCATAGGTAATTTATTTTTTGTGTTGGAATTCTAAACTGTTCACGAAATACAACTTGCAGCTGGCTTTTAATTCTGTTGAATGACATTCGGGTTCTTTCTCAAGTGTCACCCTGTCGCTCGCCACCGAGGAAGAAGGCGAGGAAGGCACGCGCCGGGTCCATGGCAGAGATGAGGAACCTGCTGGCGGACCTTGGTCGTGAGGTGGACGACCGGGATCGGCAGAGGGCATTGGAGAACCAGGAGCGTGAGGAACACTCTCGGAGAGAAGCGCGAGAGGACCGGGAAAGAGAGAGCGCTCAGCTCAATCAACGGCTCCTCGACCTCAACACGGTCCTGCAGCAGATGGTCCAGAGGATGCCAGTCCCTCAGGCCCACGGCCAGTACCCACCTCAAGAGCCAGCGTGGAGGCCAGAGCCTCGGTACCATCGCGACAACGGTCATCCATCATACACGGACCTGTGAGCCCTTATCTCATCATTCCTGACTTGCCATGTTGGGCACTTTTGAACATTTGTTCACGCACAGCACATCATACAGCACATCGACACTCAACTCCATGGCCTAGGCTAGGCAGATGGACACTTGTTTGTTTCTTAGGTAATTCAAACTTCGGGTTTGGTGCAATTTTTTGTCACTTTTTTTAAACGTGTATTTTTTTAAAACGTGTAATTTTTTAAACATGTTTTTTAAACTTGTGATTTGTCTGTATTTAATAAATTGTGTTAGACAACACGATCGCTTTTCTGTTCATTGGAATAGCCTTCTCATGACCTCATTGAGCACAATATTTGTTGAGAATGAATAAGGCTTAGCCAAATAAAACAAAGAAAATATTCGTTGCCATAAGGCTGGTCACAAGATGTCGGATTGAGAATGAAGATAACATTACAATTAAGAGAACACACTTTGTTCCAAACTCATTACGTAAATGCAATAGGCCTATATGTTCCAAACTCATTACGTAAATGCAATAGGCCTACAGTACAGTATTTGATATTTCACACTACAGTATTCGACCAGTTTGCAGGACACAAAACATGTGAATGGCTGATTATCATTTAGGCTGCCATTCGGAATGCAAATAGCCTATAGGATGGGCTGTAGTTAGCAGGTGCGTATCCAACAAAGGCACCTGCTGCAAATAGCCTAGGAACCTCCATGCCAGGCACACATTTGGTGGGCTGTAGTTAACAGGTGCGTATCCCACAAAAGGCACCTGCTGCAAATAGCCTATAGGAACCTCCATGCCAGGCACACATTTGTTTGGGCTGTAGTTAGCAGGTGCGTAACATCCCACAAAAGGCACCTGCCATTGGTGGAGGGAATGGGATGGGGGGGGATACTTTTGGGGAAATAAAGTACATTTGGGAAAATGAACCATTTCACCGTCATGATGTTATTATATGCTATTTGAGGTTCATTGCAATTATTATTAATCAGCGCAGTTACGCGACTACAAGTACTACCCACAATAGGCAACGTGCTTTTCTTTATCTTCTTTACTTTTATTTTCTTATCTTTTTTCTTCTTTATCTTCTACATAAAAGAGTTCACAACTGCACGTGTACATGTAATGTAATTTTATTTACAACAGTTAGCACAACAATATGCCTATAGGGTGACAAAACGTTTCTGCCTTCCTGAAGCATCAAAATGTTACATAATTGATAGACAAACTGGAATTGTCCATAGACTTTTCATGATCATTCCGGCGGCATGATGGTCATGATGGCCTCTCTGATGCGCTGTGCGTAACCTGCTTGCGGTGCATGCAGGACCTCTGGGTCAACCTCCGGAGGAGGAAGGCGAGTACCACCTGTGTTCCACTCGGGCAAATAGTTCTCCTTGTGGATTTCGCAGACGTTGTGGAGTATGCAGCAAGCATGAACAATGTCCGCCATTACTAGGATGTCCACATCATTGCGCTTGGCAAGACACTTCCAACGGCCTTTCAAACGCCCAAATGCGTTCTCCACCACCATTCGAGCAGAGCTCAGACGGTAGTTGAAGCGGTTTTGTTCTCGGGTCAGTTTGACGGTGATGAGTGAACCCCTTCATAAGCCACTTCTTCAGCGGATAGGCTGCGTCTCCAATTATGTGGATGGGTACCTCCACGTCATCCACAGTTATGGATTTCTGTACACAAATCGAATAAATATTGTTAGGCCTACTATATGGATGATGCGCGTAGCCTATGCAGAATTCAGTGATAGGCATGTACATGCCTAAATTAAGAATGCCCAATGTTTGATACGTACCTCACGTGGAAACAAGTAACCATCTTGTTCTTCGGCCACTTGGAATAGGAACGAGTTGGCGAGGACCCTGGCATCGTGTGTGGAACCCGGCCACCCCACATAAGCATCTGTGAAGCTACATAAAAGAAAACCCCATTAGCTAAACAAATCTTCAACTGCACGAGCTATATTTTCAACAACACAGGACTCAATAGTAATGATGCTTACCAGCATTCGTGGTCAACAACCGCTTGTAGCACAATGGAATGCCAGCCTTTCCTATTGTAATAGGAATTTGGATCATCCCTCGGTGCAATGATGGGAATATGAGTTCCATCGATGGCACCTGCACACATTGGGTACCCTCGGGCCGTGAATCCATCCACTGTCTTCTGAAGTTGATCCCCTGTTGGCATGGAGATGAAACGCGCGGACAGGTTGTCTTTCAAAGCTGCGGTTACTTTGCGCACAAGGACACAGACCGTAGAGATCTCGATACCGAATAGACAACCTATTGTCCTGTATTCACCTGGTGTAGCATACCACCATAGGACAATGGCCAGTCTGAACCTATTGTCCTGTATTCACCTGGTGTAGCATACCACCATAGGACAATGGCCAGTCTGAACCTATTGTCCTGTATTCACCTGGTGTAGCATACCACCATAGGACAATGGCCAGTCTGAACCTATTGTCCTGTATTCACCTGGTGTAGCATACCACCATAGGACAATGGCCAGTCTGAGGCCTGGTTCCAGAGGTTTTCGCCATCGTGTACTCTGGCGGGTCAATGCTGGAGCCACCAAACTTAGGACGTACTCAAATGTACCGCGGGTCATTCGAAAATGCTGCACCCACCGTGCATCATCAAAGTTCTCGAGAACATCAGTCCAGAATACTTGGCCGCTTGGTCTCGCGATTCTCCACATCCTCCCTTGCTGTTGACGCTGGGCAAACAGTAGAATCACTGCAGCTCTCTTTCTCCTGTAACGCATTCGTTCACGACGACATTCATTGTCGTAATCTGCTCGAATTGACTGTAGGTCACGCTCCAATCTTTCATCGATGCTGCGGATGTTGTGGATGTAACGGAAAACATGCTGCATTGTTGCAACAACATTCGAAACGAGCGCGATGTATTCACCCTCCATGCTGTAGCCTATTACTAGCCCTCCTGTGACAGCGGCCGCATATATTCTGCGTCACATGCCTCTTGCGAACTTGGGCCCTACGTCATATGTCAGCCCCCACCCCACCCCTCACTCAACCACACGGAGATTCTGTAATGTGCGTGTATGTAGTTCACACATACGTCCGTGTAAGGTCAGTATTAGGTCCGCAGTTTAGCATCATATCTGAATCATCCGTAGGGTAGGACCTCCGTTTGACAAACCTCCTCATATACTCCGGAGGTTACGTCTGAAAGCGCTTATAGTTAGCTAACCGCTGCTAACGTGCTAGCATCGTCACGTCAGGCTGTGCACAGTAGTGTAACATTTATTCACCACAAATTAATAAAGTTGAGTGGTTCTGCAATGTAGGCTATGTTTCCGTTTTTTTGCAGTACCATGTCCCTTACATGACATGGCCCAGTGTCCTTGTAACATGCATGCAGCAAACCTAGATATGAATGTGATTTCAGCCCGACTTTCAACATTTCTTTCAAGAAGACACGTAAACCACAAAGACCCGTAACGAGGGATCTGGAATGTTGGTTACCTAGCAACCAAGACGCTGTCTATTGAAAAGGGAACTATTTTTGATGCGTAAGAACGATGTCGAAATTAACATTTTTAAACAATATTGGGGTGTTTTCAGATTATTTAGTTTGTGGTAGAATTGTTGTATAAAAGCAATATAGCACTCGTGATCGTGGGATTGGTCATGGATATTCCCACGGCTGTTGTTGCTGCGCCACTCGGCCTCCGGCCTCGTGGCTACGGCCGAACAACACCCGTGGGAATATCCATGACCAACCCCACTCTCACTCATGCTATATTGCTTAAATATAAAGTAGTAGTTTTGCTTTTCCCAAAAGCTACTTGCTTTGCAGGGTTAAGTCAATGTGTCAAACAGCAATCTTATTATAAATCACAGGAATACATAAAATGTTAATATGGATGGCCTTGGGTATGTATACATACACTATATGAATATGTAAATGAAATCACATCAATAAGATCAGGCCACAAGTAAACAATTAAATAGCTCGTCTGATACATTAACCAGCATTAATGTTTTCATCCAGAGAGTGATCCATGTCAGAATCTCCCCATTCTTCAGCACTTCCTTAAAGGCAGTCCAACAGACAGACATTCTTAGCACATGTTTTTAAATAGACTCTGGTGAATGTGGTTGGTTTGATTGTGGCAATGTTTGGAGCACAAAAATCTCTTCATGGATAAATGGGTCATGAGGTTCTGTAAACCAACATGGTCTGAGAGCCAAATGCTAGTCATGCAGGCTAATGATGGGTTCAGTGATGGCATCCTATCAGCATATAATAAGAAGCACCTGTCATTCTGCTGGGATGGCGAGGGGTGTGTGTGGGTGGGGTAGGGGGGGGGTGATTGCGGGAGGCAAACTTTCTAAAGGGTGTAATCAAGCCTCAGGAGGCCCAATTGAATCCTTCCTCTTTCCTCTCTCCCCCCGCGTGGAGTCGCGCTCCAGCGCAACGCATCGGCGTCCAAACCACGCCTGACCGGGGACGGTTGAAAACGGATCTCCCCCTGGATTAGCAGAAGCCACGCAGCGGCGGATGGGCCCTTATTGGTTTATGATTGTCCGGAGCCTCTCTCCATTAGAGCTCTGATTGTTCAATGAGACATTATTAAGGGGCTTCCAACAGGAAGAGGAAAAAATTACACTCTTAATCATCCCTGTTTTGTTTTTTTGCCATGCAGGAAATATGAGGCCAGGCCAGCCTAGCGCCCCAAAATAGAGCCCAAAAGGGAAAAAAAAAGAAAAAAAAAGATGTGCCCCTGTCGTCGATTAAGTAAGGCTATTGTGCAATTTCATTTCTCTCCCAAACCCCCCCCCCGAACCCCAAGCCCCACCCCACCCCAGTATCCTTGCACAATGAGCAATGAGATTAAGCTCAATTTGGGCCCGTGGTTGGATTTCCCCACCTCCATCAGGGCCTAAGCCTGCGCCGTGTCAGCTCGGCCCCATGGGAAATCAGCTGTCTCCCGACAGGTCACCGCTGGCCCATGTATATATTCATGCACTTAATCTGGCATCGTTTCTGCACTGCCAGAGGAATTGGGGTGGTGGTGGAGGCGCGGGGGGGGGGGGGGGGCTGGTGTGCGGTCGGAGGCGGGGGGGTGGCGGTGTAGAAATGTATTCAATTTACACACAAGGTCCCCAGAAGGTCTATTACAGTGCTTACACACACAGTCCCCATTTAGTCCCCTAATAGAACACACATACACACACACACACAAGTGTGTCTTTCATAACATGGATCTTTTTGGTTAGCTGAGGCATTGTCGTTATTTTTCCTCGTCTTCTTCTTTCTTTTTGAGAGTGCGAGGCAGATGGAAGTTCATCAAACCGAACCTTGGTGCCCCTGACTGTGCACAGCTTCTTGTGGGAGGGTGATTTCGAATGGGAAGGGGTTGTGAGTCCTCATCCAACAGATGCTGAGAGTGTATTAGACGGATTAATTATTAAAACATGCTTGACAGATGAAAAGTGGGACCTCGGGCGAAAAAAGGAGAGAATGTTTATTCTTCTGCCATCCGCTGTAGCCGCTCAGCCTTCCCCTCACTCACTGGTTGTTGGGCACCTTGTTGAGGGATTTTTTTTTGGCAGGGACCCTGCATCACGAGGACCGTAAACTCGCACGTGAGCCACTATCAGTCGTCAAAGTGAGGACATCAGAACAAGTTGACACACGCCGAGGGGATTTGTTTCAGGTGATTACAGCGGTCAATCAGCAGGTGGTTATGAAGGCTTTCCAGCCCCGCCCCCCCCCCCCTCCCTACATCTCCCACCTAAAGAAACACAAGCAAGCCTTTCAAACATGCACTGCTACTCACGAAAACAACAACAATCGTATATTGCTCAGTCTTCTCCCAAAGAACTACCATCAACCGATACCAATTACAAAGAGCAGTCAGAAGCCTCTTCGGTGCACAGAAGAGAAACTACTGTGCTGTTCATGGGAAAGGACGGAGGAAAAGGATGGAGGGAAAGCTCTCCCACCACGTCACTCCTCCATGTTGAATTGCTCATGCATATTTATGACAGAAGAGGATTCCGGACGCATGCCAAACCTGCTAAACAGTGCCGATTTATGAGTCCTCCTTTTTAAGGAATAAGAAAAAAGAGAAAGCGCAAGGGAGTCAAGATGAGGACAAGCACTGGTGTGTTGCAGCAAGGCCAAGGATGGCCCGAGACCGATTTCCCAGCCAAGCTGATCTGCCCAGAACGCCACCTGCTCCAACAAGTCCCCAGCCTCCTGCAGAAAACATGTGACGATGCAAATTGGCAACAAATGATTCCAGCTACAGATCTGAGCACTTATGGCAATGCTGAAACGATCCAGAGAAAAAGATGGACACATCCTCCGGTTTCCCATTAGCCACTACAAACAGTCTGTGGCAAAGACCTTTATTATTCACATCGCTCTTCTTCGTCAATGGCCACTAAACCAAACACATACGCATGAATAAGGAAAACATGTCCTCATGTAAACAAGGCTGTTATTATAGTCAGCCACCCTCTTTATTATAGTACATCAGCTAAACACAGAAACAGGTGTATCTGTGCACACACACATACACACAATATTTCCTTCCCCCACCTCTGTACCACCAACACTGATGTGACAGAAACACACACACAATCTACCCCCCCATCCCCCTTTTTGTCAGCAGCACTGTAGCACCAATCAACACACTCCCTCAACACACACACAGACACCTACACGCACTCCCTCAACACACACACACGTTTGCACACGCTCCTGTTCTCGGGGGACTGGGTCTCAGATGCATATCAGTGTGATTAGTGCTCGGAAGCCTCCTCCTCGGAGCGATTACCATTCCCCCGGCGTGACCTACAGGTGTAGCCCAGATTAAGTGAATAAATTCATCGCCCCCCCAGGAGCGCTCCACCTGACCCCGCACACCCCACGCCGACTCCACCTCAATCAGGACGCCACCCCGGCCCCTGAGCCGCACCGGCCGCTCCCGATTGGACAGGACTCAGGATGCGGTGCGGACTGTGGTGAGGTGGTTGGGGAGGGTTAGGTGAGGGTGGGGGTGCGCTTGACAGGAGAGTGAAAGAGATACAGAGATTCAGAGGCATTCAGAGTGGAGTTCATGGAACAAATGCATGCATTTGTTTGTTTACGTATTTTGATTTCATATGAGGCGTTTCCACATGTGGGTTTGTGTTGATGTTTCTATGTATGTATGTGAGTGTATTGGTGTCTATACTTGTATCTGTCTGTCTGCCTGTAAATGTGAAGTGTAAAAAAAAACAAGTGCCTTCGGAAGGCCTCAGGCTCATGTTTTGTTTCCGGTAATTTCATCTGAAACCGGCTTGTTTGCCTTTTTTTTCCTCCCTTGTTGGACCTGTTGTGTTGACATTTATTTATTTTTTTTGCGTTTCCTCCCTGTTATTTGTATACGGCAAAGTGGTCCATTTTCCCCCTATCAAAACCACTTTTCTCGGCGTGTGTCAGGATGTCTTTTGAATTTACCTTCAGCTGCTGTCAGCAGCGCTGCAACCCGGGGCCAGCCCCCGTACGCACGGGTGGTACGAGAGGGGAGATGCCTCCCTCGCCCCCTTTGTGCTCAGGAGCAGGCAGCAAGCAAGCGGCTCAAAGCCTGTCAACACAAACACACACATACACACACACACACACACAGAGAGAGAGAGACACACACAGACACATGCTGGCAGTGCAGAACGCTCTTAGCAGCGCTTCCAGCAAAGACAAGGTTTGTTTGAAAAACCCTACAAGAAAAAGACAAAAAAAAAACGCCTGCTTCCATACACAATGCTCATTATGTGCTGGTTTCATCTCAGGCATATTTCTCATGCAAACTGTTAGAGGTTAACATGGGGAGAGAGAGAGGGAGAGAGAGACAGGGAGAGAGAGAAAGACTGTGGAAAATGCTACCTTTCTTGCACAGATCAAAGGAGCGATAAAATTACAGAGGCTAAAGGTTTGACCCCTCGGTAGAAAGCACCATGTCTCATTCTGTGGAAACCCCACGAGAGTTTACCGTCCAATTAGACAGATAATGACCAGAGCTGGACCGAGCCCAGCACACTGAAATCTGTTGGTAAATTGTCCATCCAAGACCCCTCATTGGCTGGAATGCACACACGCACACAAACACACACACACACACACACACACACACACACACACACACACACAATGTTCTTCTTCTTCTTACCACACAGAGGGAGCCAGCAGAATCAGTGGTTCAAGATGGAGGAAAATAGGAACAAACAGCTTGCCAAGCCAGACATAGACAGAGGGGGAGAGAGAGAGAGAAGAGAGAGACAGACATAGACAGAGGGGGAGAGAGAGAGAGAAGAGAGAGAGAGAGACAGACATGCAGAGAGAGAGGAACATCACAAATATAGAGACAGACAGAGAGAGATGCAAACAAGCTCAGACACTTTTTAAATGGTTTGCCCTGACACGCTGCATTTCCTTAGCTCAGTGTCAACTGCCACAGAACCATCACAGCTGACCAATGATGAAACCTCGCGCATAACTTTGAAGAACTGACGCCTTTTTGGAGCCGAGTTGTGCTATCAGACATACATGATGAAGTGGGGGACAGTGCGAGAGGAAAATAATGTCATGCCATGTTTGTTCCTGTCTCGGTCACTTGTGTGAGGACCAGATTGGTTATAACAAGACACTGGAAGCTGGAGCGCTTTGCCTAGTACATGATGATGAAGCATCATTCTCTGAACACGCGGCACATGGAAACAGAGAAGGAGTGGGGACAAACCGTCCCTTTACTGACAGCGTGTTCGTAACGAGAGCGCTTTCTTTTTGTTGTTGCCCAAATAAGCCATGGAATTTGAGGCCTTCACTTTTCACTTCACTTCATCTTCCTCCTCTTCTCCATCGTCTTCGTCTCTCTCTTTCTTTCTCTCTCTCTCTCTCTCTCTCTTCTCTCTTGCATGGATGACAGCACATTTGGCCCTTTGTCTCCGCGACATCAAACCGCTAAGCGGCTCTGGCACCCTGAAGACAGCCCGTACTTGTGGTTGTTGTTTTGAACTCTCCAGACTTTTGCTGCTAGCTATGTACAGAGAAGACCCATGGAAGGAGCATGGGGGTGGAGGGGGGGTAGAGATGGTGGTGGTGGGGGGGGGTAGGGAAGGAGCATGGGGGTGGAGGGGGGGTAGGGATGGTGGTGGGGGGGGGTAGTGGGCGGATGGGTGATGGTGGTGGCTGGTGGAGGGGGTGGAGCAAAAGGCAGTAAAAACCACAGCTCCACTCCACACTGTCCTTATGCATCCTGGCTGACCAGCTACATATTTAGGTGGTTGTCCTTTTAAAAAAATGTTTGGTCTCCACTGACACCGCAGCCATACGGTCAAACACGGTTAGCGTTTCATGCGTTTCATGCGAGTTCAGTTCAGAGATCAGATTCCAAGTGATCCTGTCTCTATCTGCGTCGCTGCTGTTGTTTTTTTTGCACCCCTTGCTGACATCCTCCAGGTTTTCCTCGGTTGCGTCAGGAATGCGCAGAGTGACCGCAGCTCTCCAGCTCTCTGGTCCCGTGTCATCCCCAACAAAAGACAGAGGCAACGAGACTGTGTTTGGGTTCTTCGATAGGCCCCAGGGCCAATCTGCCCCCCCCCCCCCCCCCCTTCCTCTGCTAACCTCCGCCATCATACTTTTTCAATTATGCTGCCTGAAGAGCTACGCCAACAGTTTGCATTTAAGTGTTGTTATGGATAAGTTTTGGGTCGGGACGGAGCAAGATGGTACCAAAAAAGTCCCTAGTCCAGTCCAAAGTTATCCAGTTGCCTCGACATTAAAGACAGTGTGTTATTTAACCCTGGACAAAGTGGGACATTCATGCCTATTGGATCCTCCATCTTTCCGTTTCCATTGAGAGAAAAAAAAATCTCAAGCCAAACGGGGGCCCTCAGTCTCCAGTGAGTGAGGCCAGCTCACCCTGTCATTATGCAGAGTTTACGTAGGAATCAAGAATATTACCGAGTCATTTAACCCCAATCACACTACATTAGCCTGCCTTAAATATCCACTCGTACTCTCCCCCTCTGGATTTCTCCCTGTTGCCATCTCCCCTCGGACCGGCGAGCGCTCATGGCCGACCGCTCTGCTCGTCTCGTCTGGATTGGCTCTTCATATGCAGTATTAATTAAGTGATAATGAAGTGGGATCGCTGAAGATTATGTCACCAGGAGTGAATTAATTTGAATAAGGCCCGGGTGGATTAGCGAGGGGTCTCAGCCACCATGCGGCCCGCACTAGAGGGAGAGAAAGAGAGAGAAAGAGAGAGAGAGAGAGAGAGAGATTCGGCGGGGGATCAGTTGGCCAAGGAGGAACATAAGGTCCATTTACATACAGGTCAGACCGCATGTGTGTGTGTGTCTGAAGGCGAGTGTGTGTTCGCCATGACAATACCTGTCTGTCCAGATCACTCCCCTGGCTACCTGTGGGAGTGGCCCCTCAGTATTGGGCATCTGATTAAAAAGAAAGGCCATCATTAAGATGGACAGTGTGCGTATCGCTTTGGCACCAGCAGTGGATCGGTACGGCTTGACATGGTTCTGTCCGGCACCGTGTCCAGCCCAGCCCTGCTCACTCTCTCTCTTTCTCTTTTTTCTCTGTGTGTCTCTCTCTCTCTCTCTCTCGCTGTTGTCGTTGTTATCAAATGATACAGTTGCTCAAGCGCAGCGTTTGAATCCTAAGGACCTTGGGGAGAGGATTTGTCTCTCGCAAGCCCCCTTCTAACGGGGATTAAGGGGATTAGCGACCATAAAATGACCAAGCTCCATCTCCCCCGAGCCACTCTGGCCCTTTTTTCCCAGCTCTCCCTCTCTTGCTCCTATTTCTGCTTCTCCTCGGGACCGGCCTGGAAAGACCCAGGGGCTGGTTTACAAAGTCCCCGACCCCCCCACCCCCCCCCCCAACCCCCCGCAAACCAGCCCGCAAAAAGAACGACTCCTTAGCATGACAAAAGGGGACCCAGCGATTTAGCTGATCCGCCAGCATGGCAGACAATGAACTCTCTTCTCGAGTCCAGCCAGCTCATTTTCATCTGAACAAATGGCATTACACTTGGCAGTGACATTGTTCTAAACTCGAACATGGCGCTCTGCTTTCTTCGCGGAGCTCAAGGTGTCATATTAATTATTTAAATCTGCAGAAAATTTTCAGCTCAATTCCTCCAAGGCCTTACCCAGTGCCAGAAGGTCTGGAATCCGCATTAGTTTTGTTAATTAGAGCTGAGTTGCGGGCTTTGATCTCAATGAAAATCTGAAAAAAAGGAAACTTCCAGAATGAATTATTTTGATTCTAACCTATTTTCTTTAAAGCGTTTTTCTCCCCCTCTCCCTCTCTTTCTCTTTCCTCTTTTTCTTATTATTCTATCCCTCCCCTCTGTCCTTTTCTGAGAGTGTTTGTCAAACTTTGACTTAAAGGCACACAATGGTGGCAGCTCAAGAGGTCAGGGCTTTAGAAGTTAACCAGCTTCATCGGGTCACTGAGAGAGACCAATACAGTAAACACCAGTAATCTGGTCATCCAATCTGACAGAGCACGTTCACACACAAGCGTTCGCCTCAAAAGAAACTAAATATGTAGTCACGTGCAAAGACACACTCTCTCTCTCTCTCACACACACACAGACAAAAAAAGGAGACACCCATGTAGAGTAGGAGGGTGGTCTTTGTGTGTGCTTGCTACAGTATCTCCTTATCTTCTCTGTTTTAATCCTGATTCATTCCTGAAAGCCCATAAGACAAATAAGCGTGTAATTAAAATCCTTGTTAAAGTACGTAGATAAATTACGAAGCCTCAGTAATCACTGTGCATGGGCTTACTCACAAAATAAATAACTTTGTCAGCTTTCATTGGCCTGAAGCCCCTATTCTTTTCCCCCATCTGAATGAGATTGTTTCTGACAAGATAGAAATTAGTAACATATTTGTAATCACTGAAGTTTATAATGCATATTATGTACGACAAGCCAGTTAATAAATGAATGACCTTGAAGTTGAAATCACAGCACTCTGACCTTGGGCTTAAGCCTCAACACAGGCAAAGTCTTTTTTTCTTTCATAACCATTTTCAAGTGTCTCACTTTTCTCGTTGTCAGCGCTAAGCCCCTCCGTGTAGCCTGACAAGCTCTGACTTATTGGTTCTTTCCTCTGTACGTCAGATGGGGGAGCAGCTCCGCGGTCACCCACATCAGTGGTGGTGGATGGGGATCTCCTGGAAGCTTCCGGCGCGGCTGTAATTTGTGGCGATATGACACACGACAGTCTCCTCAGCTGGAGGCCGTGTTGGTCCTCTTTGTTGGGCGAAATTTGACGTATTTATGCATAATTGAGAGTTGTTTGACGAAAAGAGCGGTGAGTGTTTCGTCTGGTGAGTGTGAGAGGTAGGGGGTAGTGTTGTATGTGTGTGTGTGTGCGTGTGTGTGTGTGTGTGTGTGTGTGTGTGATGTTTGGAAGTGGAGTCAGAAGGAGCTGTCTGATAGTACATGGCAGGATTGAAGCTTCACACAGACAGGGTGCTGTTTGATGAGCTGGAGTCAGAGGAGGCGCGCACACACACAAACACACACACAAACACTCTCACACACACACACACACACACACACACACACACACTGACACACACTCACGGCCTTGGTTGCCTTACACAAGCCGATACAAATGTTCTCTCTGACAGCCATACACTCACACCACACATAGACGCAAACACAGAAACAAGGTTTTTATTTTCACCCAAAACATAACCTGGGACAAACACTCACAAATATATGTATGTACAAAAAAAAACACATTATTTACCACAGCTTCACACAAACACACACATTTAGACATAAAAATCAAAACAGCCTACAATGCACCACAACAACCACGACATGGACCCTCACCAAGTGTACACAAACCAGCCAATCACAGGCCATGCCAACGGCATCTCCCTCTGTCTGTTACAGACACCAACACAACCAGCGACAGTTTCTTGCCAACACTGAGCACTGGGTGTCCTCGGTGTGGCTCTAAGTAGATTAAAATCTCCGCTTCATGAGGCTAATTCGTTTAGCTTCTCAGGGAGAACACGGCCGGCACAGCACCACGCCTGCACCGGGCCATGCCGAGGAGTTGTCCTTCAGCGGCGCCAAATGAGAGGTAATTGAAGCCCGACGTTATGGTCATGGAACGCCACATCCTCAGATGAAACATGAACAAGAAACATTTGGGAGTCTGGTGACCAAATTGACCCACCATGTAGGACACTGTATTTAATTTGTGTGGAAAAACGCCACTTGTGGGTGTCTCAGACAAAATTGATTTGCAGGTCCAGGACTTCTTTAGGTTCTCTAGACTAGTTTGTTGCCATCTTTATTTGCCACATGAGAGTGAATAAGTGCATGAGTGATTGAGTGTGTGAGAGAGAGAGTATGTGATCGTGTGAGTAGTGAGTGAGTTTGTGAGTGAGTAAATGCATGTGTGAGTGTGTGAGTGAGTAAATGTGTGCGCGAGGGCATGAATGAGTGTGTGTATTCTGTCCTGGCTAATACGTGAGCTGTATATGTAGACAGATAGCTAACAAGAAAGACCCAGTAGGCTTGAATCCAGTTTGAGTGCTTTACTGAAATGTTCTTTTTTGTAAAACTGCAACACAATGAAATTTACACAATGTTACCATAAAAATAAAATATGTGCCACAACACTGTACACACTTTCCTTCTTCCTTTTCAGGTTATAAATCAGGTAAGTAGGCTACACACTATTACTTAAACTAACACATCATTCTCCCAGTAGCTTATGCTCACACAGGTAAGTAGCAGGTAAGTAAGATTTAACAATGGTTCACACACAAACATAGCTTATAGCCTGAACGAGGCTTGACAATGACCTAGCAGTTTAAATAGCATCCTGCTAACGCTTGCTAACTCGCGATTAGCAATAGCCTAGTTGACACGGTTTTATAACTTAAAATAAGTGTCTGGAACACCACCTTGGACATTACAATGTCATAAAACAACTAAAATAACAAATTACATGAAAAACTCACTGTTGGTTCCACTCCAAGGCTGTGGAGGAGCACTTAACCATGCTTGCACACTGAAAGTGCCTGGTAAATAAAGCTGCAGTAACATAAACCACCACCAGGTGAAACTAAATCCCTCCCATTTACTGACAGGAGTCAGAACAGTGTGAGTGTGTAAATGTGTGTGTGAGGGCATGAATGAGTGTGTGAGTGAGTAAATGTGTGTGTGAGTGCGTGAATGAGTGTGTGAGTGAGTAAGTGAGTAGTGAATGAGTGAGTGAGTAGTGAATAAGTGAGTAGTAAATGAGTGAGTGAGTGAGTGAGTGAGTGAGTGTGTAAGTGAGTGAGTAGTGAATGAGTGAGTGAGTGAGTGAGTGAGTAGTAAATGCGTGAGTGTGTGAGAGAGTGAGTGAGTGAGTGAGTAGTGAATAAGTGAGTGTGTGAGAGAGTGAGTGTGTGAGTGAGTGAGTAGTGAGTGAGTGAGTGAGTAGTGTGGGAGTGAGTGAGTGAGTAGTGTGTGAGTGAGTGAGTGAGTAGTGTGTGCGTGAGTGAGTAGTGAGTGAGTAGTGAGTGAGTGAGTAGTGAATGAGTGAGTGTGTGAATGAGAGAGTGAGTGAGTGAGTGTCTGATTGAGTGAGTGAGTGTGTGAGTGAGTGAGTGAGTGAGTGAGTAGTGAGTGAGTGAGTGAGGGCGCTAGCATGTCTTACTCAGTGCCATGTGGGGCCTGCGTGCCTGCTTGCTCAGTTGCTCACTCACTCACTCGCTCGCTGTGCACGAATCCTCAGAGAGCACTGGTTTGATCAACTAGTTGCCTAAATAAGAGCTGTGTGGCTCCCACGGCACATCCAATTTAACACTCCCTTTTCTCGCACATTCAGATCTAGATCAAACTCCAGCCTAGCATCGCCCGACGGGCCCTG
>NW_027468718.1:16064548-16069548 GCF_046254945.1 Alosa pseudoharengus | reverse complement strand
TTTTTGGCGGGGGGTGGGGGGGCGGGATGGGTCGGGTGTGCGTACCATAGCATTAATTCCTGCAGGCGCCCCTGGTGAAACACACTCAGCACACAGTGAACACACACTGAGGTGAACCACACACTAATCCCTGCCTGCTACAACAGCGGCGCTCGGGGAGCAGTGAGGGGTTAGGTGCCTTGCTCAAGGGCACTTCAGCCGTTCCTACTGGTCGGGGTTCGAACCGGCAAACCTCCTGTTATAAGTCCGAAGCGCTAACCAGTAGGCCACGGCTGTCCCTCTTGTGTTGTGTTGTGTTGTGTTGTGTGTTCTTGTGAATGTGAGTGTGTAACTGGTATATACACAATGGTGTATGTGCCTCTGTGTTTATGTGACTGTTAGTGAAAGACACCAACCAAAAGGGGACAAACTATACTTGAGTGCATGCCTGTGTACACATGTTTAAATTTCTCTGTCTCTTCCCCTTATTTTAATATGCTTGATCCTCCGTCCCAAGAGCTAATGATTATCATACTGCAATAACAACTTCATGTTGATGCTAACCACAATGCTCACTTATTGCCGTTGCATGTATAAAGCATGGTGACAAATGGCTGTGCTTATGCAGGATGACTTGGGGAGCTGGAATATCAGTTGGTGTGCTTCCAGAAGTCTGACTTCATCTCCAACGTCTGTGTGCATTGATGAAGACGCTGCACAGCACAAAGGGCTGAATTTAAACAGAGCCCCGATGATGAAATGCTTTGCAAAGACGACAGGGGGGTTTTGAGGAAATTTTACACCGAATTTTTACCTCGTCGAGTCTGACAGGGAGGGAGGGAGACTGGACCAAAGCCTGTGTTTGGGAATGTGTGTGTCTATACAGTATGTACTGTATGGGCATGCTTTATGTTGATGCCAATGCATGTATGCATGTGTGTGTGTGTGGGGGGGGGGGGGGTATGGGTGTGTGTGCGTGTGTGTGAGAGAGAAAGAGAGAGAGAGAGTGCGTGTGGACATATTATAGATCGAATCACATTCACATCTGGCACAAATATCCACATCCACATCTTTACTTTTTCGCCGACCGATGCAGAACAACGTAAATCCAAACATTGTTCCACACTCATTCAGTCTGTGGTACAGAGCCCTTGGCATCTCAATCCGCCTGAGCAGGGCCTCAGAAAGCACAGATTACACGCCTTTCAGCACCGCTGCAGCAGCACAGCTCAGGGGAGGCCTTCAGCTCCTGCCTTGACAGCCTGTAAGTATTGGGTTTTAGCAGAGCTGTTAGCTCCTCTCTCTCTCTCTCTCTCTCTCTCTCTCTCTCTCTCTCTCTCTCTCTCACCCGCGCGTGCTTCACGTGTTCGACTTTCAGCAGTTCTGCGTCTCCACTTTGATCTGAGAGGGCCAGGTGATTAGGTGCGGTGAACGCTAGCTGTGCAAGAAGAGAGACAGACAGATAGAGAGAGAGAGAGAGAGAGAGAGAGAGAGAGAGAAAGAGAGAGACAGACAGACAGAGAACCAGAGAGACAGAGAGAGAGAAAGGCATGTGTACGATGACATCCAGTTTACTCAGATCACAGCTTTCCAAATATTTATGTTGTAATGAGTAAGATGAAAAGGGGACGAGAGCAGAGCAAGGCGCGGAGTACAAACAGGCAAGAGCGCACAGCTGTGCCCGCCTATAAACCTGGGGTTCAGATGAAGAAGGTTTTTTTCACCGCTCTCGCTTTGAGCTGATGTACTTGTAGGAAACCTCCTTTATCGCCATGAAAGACATGCAGTATTTTTTTTTTTGTTTGTTTGTTTATTTATTTATTTATTTTTACAAAACAAAGAGGATTGAGTTTTGTACATCTTTTGTGCATCCTGACTCTAAAGCAGTTTTTCGAGCGCGATGCTTTGGGGCAAACGAAGATGGGAGAGAGAGCATGTTTTTGATTTTTCCAAATTGGAAAAACAGAAAGAAAAAAGGAGTGGGAGAAACAGAAGACTGATGTGGGGGTGGGGGAGGAGCAGGTTTGCAGGGGTGGTGGGCATGGTATTGGGTTGCGGAAGACGCCTCCGCTGTCTTCATGTTCTCATTGCACAAAGAGATTGATGTTATTCATTCAAAGGCCCCCGTAAAGCCACAAGAGTACTATCTGTTGGCTGTGGTTGAAGTTCAAACTGAGATGCTGATCTGTCGTGTTGAAGTCACGTCGTGTGGGGGTCGAGACGACACATGAAGAACTCATGAAGGAGGGAGAATGAAAAGATGGAGAGAAAACAAGAACGAGGCCTCCGTGGCAATTTCCGTGGCTTTGTACGAAAAGCAACCTGACATTACAGCAGCCTTCCCTCGTAAGCGACGCTAACCTCTCATCATGTGCCACCAATTGGGCTCATTATGGCTGTGTTTCAAACTTAATAACAATACAGGCTTGCCCCAAATACTGTCAGCAACAAGCAAATCAGAAAGCAAGTCGCAACATAAAAACCATACTATTTCTGCACTACCTCGGTTGCGCGTGATTTTGCGGCACTAATCCATGCCAGAATCCGAATGCACATTTTATGTACGGAAATGTTGTTTGTGTTGATTTATCCACCCTGCACATGTTATTGTTCCACTTAATTTCTTGCCAAACAAGTCACTTTATTTATAACAACAGATGTCCCTTGTGGCTAATTACCGCTCGGCTTTGCTACTTAGCGGAGTCGCACCCAGATAATAAAGGGACATTTTGCTCTTGCCTCACATACAGAGGGAAGGCCTGCATCAAAACCATGCACGTCGAAACCATTTGGCCAACAAATCAGTTAATATGAGTGCGGGTAATTCACATCACAGAGTGCCAAGGTTGCCTCCTACTGCGCTATATTAAGGAGATCTAACGGAGCAGAAAAGCGCTTGGTGTGATCAGTGGCTGAACAACTGCGTCCCTCCACTCCCATAGATTAGTGTTCATACAGCAGCTGGAGCTGAAGAGGATCTGGGCCAAAACTGGCCCGGGCCACAGCCAGACTAAACACACAGTGTAAACAAAACCGTACAGGCCTACATAGCCACATATACATCAACAAACAGACAGACAGATAGATAGATAGACAGATAGATAGATAGATACCTAGATAGATAGATAGATAGATAAAAATAGACACTCACAGACATGCACACAGACACTGTTAGAAGTATTTGAAAACACATTATTGAGTCCACACCTGCACTCAAAGATTCAAGACATATGCTCCCAACTACCGTATGCAAACACACACATCTGCACACTTACATTTACACACACACACACACAACAGACACACTTACATATGCACACACACACACACACACACACACACAGAGAGACAGGGGGCAGGAGTGGCGTCCTCCAGATGGTGAGTGTGACAAGGAGGAAAGGTTTGTCTCAGCTCGCTGCAATGCATAACACGCATCATTAATGAGCTCACACACCTCCCTGCCTCTCTCTCTGCAACCCTCCACACACACACACAACACACACATTTGGGAAGCCGTGGCCTATACTGGTTAGCACTTCGGACCTGTAACCGGAGGGTTGCCGGTTCGAACCCCGACCAGTAGGCACGGCTGAAGTGCCCTTGAGCAAGGCACCTAACCCCTCACTGCTCCACGAGCGCCGCTGTTGATGCAGGCAGCTCACTGTGCCGGGATTAGTGTGTGCTTCACCTCACTGTATGTACACTGTGTGCTGTGTGTGTTTCACTAATTCACGGATTGGGATAAATGCAGAGACCAAATTTCCCTCACGGGATCAAAGGAGTATATATACTTATACTTATACTTATACTTACTATACATACATACATACATACACACACACACACACATGCAAACACCTGTATAGTCTCTCTTTTACACACACACACAACAAATCTGTAAAGCCCTTGACTCATGTCCTCTCCACCCATCTCTTAAAGACAGCCAGGGCTACGACTCTGGACCCTAAACTGCGTCACTCTCCACCACTCCACAGCTGCTGGCCTCTCCCTCCCTCCCTCCCCCTCTTCCTCCCTCACTCCCCCTCTCTCCTCTCACCCACTAAGAAACAACTCAACTCAGGGAAGGTGCTGGGAGGGCTTGAATAGAGCTGTATGTCTTAACGTTGAGGTTGAGGAGTGAGGTTTGGGCCTTAGTATCAAACAACAGGTCCAGTCATGGTATCACCGCTGACCCCCACCTCCGCCCTACAACCATCACTCCCCACCCCCAACCCCTGCCTGTGTCCACAGCCCACACCACACGTCACCCCACCAGTCTAGTCAGGAGGCCGTTCATAAGCGCTTCCTGGATTCCCTGCGTCTTACAGCATAATCATACACCTGCCAAATTGCTCCTTGATACCGCTATTTTGAGAATAGAAATATGACAGGCCCGGAGACGTGTTTTCCCCCCGTCGCCGTGGTAACCGGTGTCAGGGACCATGCTTAATTGGCTCTGGTTGTCCATTCTTTCACGTCTGAAAAAGACCAAACGCTGTCCGCGACTCTCGGAGGGAAAGGAGGAGAAGAAAAAGAGAGAAAAAGAAAAAAAGAAGCGAGAGAACGAGAAAAAAACGAGAGAAACTAACGGCTTTTCTCTTTCGCTCGCGCCGTCTGCGGCATCTCGACGGGAGAGTGACACCCGTGCGGCGCGGGGCCTCTGACTGACCCTTTCACAGGCAAAGCAGGTGTTGAAATAATTGTCTTCAGATCAACTGACAACTGTTGCCTTCAAAGGCATGTGGGCTGACTAATAATGCCCAGCATTCTCCTGTTATTTTCCATCGCTCCTATCACACCTCGTCATATTCAGCAGCCAAAACGCATTAAATAATGTTTTCATAACCATCACAGATGTTCATGGAGAAACAGCAGGCATTGTCTTCTAACTGGCATCATTTCGAGGTTTCAAGACTATCATTGACTCATAAGATGTTATTTGTCTGCAGCTTTGGCTAAAAGGTTATTATGATTCATTTGTCATCTGTGCTTATAATATCGCTATTAACAGCATCTTAACC
>NW_027468718.1:16059548-16062048 GCF_046254945.1 Alosa pseudoharengus | reverse complement strand
AAAAATATACAGTAGAAAAAAAACAGCACAAGAGCAGTACACTTAACATACCCGTTCATCAGTGTGTGCCATGCTATGAAGCCCATGAGGCTCCAACAGATCCTCCTCAGTGGATCCACTGGATCATCTAGCATCACCCTCCTCAGTGGATCCACTGGATCATCTAGCATCACCCTCCTCAGTGGATCCACTGGATCATCTAGCATCACCCTCCTCAGTGGATCCACTGGATCATCTAGCATCACCCTCCTCAGTGGATCCACTGGATCATCTAGCATCACCCTCCTCAGTGGATCCACTGGACATCCTGTCCTGAAGTATCCACGTACAGAGAGTTCCTCTGGAGTCATATGCTGCTGAATCAAGAAGTGTAGAGGAATTATAGTGGGCATAACATAACAATGCATGCATGGAAGGGTACATGTTTTGGTGTTTGTGTTTGTGTGTGTGTGTGGGGGGGGGGGTTGCTACTGCAGTGCCCTTCTTGGCCTGAACATACTCCGACCTACACATCTAGAATCAATACAGTATATTGATTCTGTTCTTATTTGCACCCACAGCCAGCCCCCACCCCCATCTCCACTTGTAGATGTGCTTTAGTGAGTCTCACCCCTGGCAGTGGTAGACTGCCTGCGCACCCCTGGCGTTAGAGCTGGTGTTGACCTCTGGGCTGACCCCTTCAGAGGCCCGTGGGGTCGTGCCCACTCTGGTCCAGGACTCCAAACTCGCCCAGACCCTCTGCATCTGAAACCCCACTGGGACAAAACCTCTCACCTCTCCCCCTTCTCCAGCACCCGTGCTGACATTAACCTGTCGTCTCTCTCTGTCTCTCTCTCTCTCTCTGTCTCTCTCTCTCTCTCTCTGTCTTCTTCCCTCTATTCCCACTCACTCCTTCTGCATGTATGTGTTTCTCTGCCATTCTGTCACTCTCTTGTTACACTGTCAGACAGTGACAGGGGGGGGGGGGGTTGCGTGAGGAAATGGTTGCTGCTGCTGCTGCTGTCTCAGACATTATGAATGGGCTAGCCTACAGGAGGCTGTGGTAAAGAGAGAGGAGTGTGATGAGAGGCATCGCTATCCACAATAACAATGAGCTCTCTCTCTCTCTCTCACACACACACACACACACTCATCAACACCCAGGGACATGGATACTCAGACATAATGCCTACAAACATGTAGGTATTTACACAAATATAGATACACAATGTGTGTGTGTGACAGTTAGAGTGTGCTACCTTCTGCAACATTTCAGAAACCAAAATAACTGATCTGATACGGAGGCACATGATTCCAAGCTGTAAATAGGAATGTTTGGATCTACAGTAGACACCTAATATGTTTCCTACAATCCCAGGGAATAACAAAGATCCCAGTTGATAAGGTCATAGGTAATGAATGGAAATCAGATCCCTTGTTAGAGAGCATGTTCAGTGTGTGCCTGTCTCTCTGTGACCTTGGCATGAGGTGATGGAAAGGATTGGTTTTATTCTGTTTGTTCTGGCTGTATTTGGGGTATTTAACCTCAGCCTAAGCTGTCCTCACTTCTTCACATTTCAAAACAGGGTCATCAGTATGGACCAGATGAAGACTGAAAGAGAGAGAGAGGGAGGGAGGGAGGGAGGGAGGGAGAATGAAAGAACAAGAGAGAACCAGAGAGGGGGGAGGAGGAGAGAGAGAGAGAGAGAGAGATAATGACCCATGTGATTGATAATCGATAGCTGCTGGCTCTGCCCTGTATTGTGTTCCTGTTCTAAGGTTCTGTTTTAATGTCTTCTTCTTTCCCTCCTTGGCCTCATTAAAAGCTCTGGTTACGCTCAAACAGCTTTTTAATTTAGCCTAATGATTTTTTGCATAAGATATCAGATACGTGGTATGCCCGCGGGAGTCGTCCCTTTCTTCAAGGTGCCTTTAATGTGAATGAGGTCTGTGCGAGTGTGTGGTTTGTTTTTGTTAATGTTTAAGTAAAAATTCAGATTTCCTCTTACCTTGCTGATGTAGTCTTTATTGTTATTGCTGAATACAAATGCTGAACAGCCAAAGAGACTCAATATAGCAGAGTTAAAGCGTCTACACACTGGTTTCATCACTAATTTCAAATGTTGCCGTTATGAGCTGAATATATTTCACATTTTCACATAGGGATATTTGTATAGTATTGGTGTGTATAACATTAAGCCAGAGTGGTGGTTAACCACAGGTGTGAGCATATGTGTGTGTGTGCGTGTGTGCTTATATGTGTGTGTGTGTGTGTGTGTGTGTGCGTGTGGAGTAAGTGCATGAGTCAAGCATAGCAATGAGCGTAAGTCAGCCAGACGGCCGCTGGTCCCTGATCATCATTCACCCGAGCTTCCCCCCTGCCCTACACGCGCGCTCCCTGTCATTAGACTGCTCGCCTTAAATTATTTAACTCGCGCACATGTTTGGACACATCCAAACACCACAGACTCACAGACTATCAACGAGCCCAAGTGTTTTTAAGACGTCAACCACAAACCCC
>NW_027468718.1:16007048-16054548 GCF_046254945.1 Alosa pseudoharengus | reverse complement strand
ACCGAGACATAAAACTATGTCAGCAAGAGTGTGCACAGTACACGTACAGTAAATATATAAATACGTAAAGAGTTGCTCCAGCTAACGATGACGTTTTGGATTGAGCCTCCGGCATTGGCTTCCTTTTGGCAGGGCTTAGGCCCTGGGAGTACTGCTGCCCACTGCAGGCCTTCACTGGGCCTGCCCCCACTTACGAAAGTAAGTGAATCCCCTGTCGCTCCAGATGAAGTGAAAGACGCACTGAAGCCTGTTTTAATGGCGGTATCAAGCAGCTGGCTTATAAAAATGCCCATTTATCATTTTCAGCCAGGCCTAATTGGTTTCCGTGTTCCTGCGGTCCGCGCGCGCCCCGCTTCCCAAATTGAATGTGTCCTTTCTTCTGGAGCTAGAGAGTTTGCGTAGCCGGAGCGTTATAGCGCGGCTAATCAGCCGAGTCCCGGGCTCTGGCGCACCGCAGGCCGAGGAAGAGGATATGAGCTCGGCCAAAACATGCAGGCACATTCCGCACGCAATTAATGCTCATTAAAACGCTACTGAAGGAAAAATAGTGCGCTTGGCTCTTTGTGCCTAGGTCCTCCGGCCTGATTAGAGAGACTCTGCCAGGCCTTCGTCACGCCATTGGCCTTTTCTTCAGCTGCTGGAGTAGCTGAAGCCAACACTGCCAACCCTGTTAACTCACTCGCAACGACCGAGGTATATACTGTTTGGAGGACTGCATTAGTGGTGTAATTGTAAAAGTAATCGTGCTCAGTGAGAAGTCAACTGTAATAGTGTGCATTTAATTGGGCGTGCTGATTCATTAAAAAACACTCGTAAAAGCACAACTTTGTTTACCTTCCACAAATTCCATCTAATGCATATGGGATACAGTGTTCACACCAATAGTACATAACATACATGAGTGTGGGCCTGTTGTCCAGACATTACGTAAGTCAACTGAACACAAGATACAGTTGTGGAGAATGTGCTTGCCGTTCAGCGCTACAACATGAGTGTTAACAATGAATCATAAATTTAGTTCTTAAGGAGAGACCATTAACAAAGCCTCTTCTAGGCCTCTCTCACACGTACACTCCATTAAAGCACAGGTGCTGGCGGGGGACGAGAGTGTTGGCATGTGGATGCTACAGTACGCGTCCAATTGACGTGACAGGGGGTCAAAGTTGACGTTTAAGGGGAAACAAATGGCCTTTTCAAGGCTCTGGGGGGTTAAATCAGGGCTCAAGGTCTCCGGTACCCCCCTGGTGTCCCCTGCCTGAGCCCAGGGCTCTGGTGTTAGCGAAAACCACATGAAAACATAACAAAGCATATGTTCCGCAAACTCATTAAGCCACGGCTAGCCATGGTCATTTATCAAGCCCTCATTAGAGAAGACTTTGCACCCCGAGCCGGGGGTGGGGAGGGGGTGGTCTGTGGGGTGATGTGGCGTGGGGGCAGAGGCGGAGCTGAAGGCTTAATGAAGGGAGAAAAGCAGAGGGCTAAGAGCACATGGTGGCAGCGCCAGAGATACACAACACTCTGATGCCCACTCCCTCGCCGACCTGACGAAGGCCAAAAAAACAGACTTAAAAAGAGCTTGATTATTTGGACCAAACGAGTAAAGAAATAGCTCTATTTTAGCTATGTTCTATTTCAAGGCTTTTTTTTTATATATAAATGGACCACAAAACAGTGAAGGATTGCCGTGTACAAATGGAGAATTTCAAAGCTTGCTTCAAAAATATTTTTTTATTTCTTAAAAGAAAACTAATTACTAAATGCACATACTTTTATTTCCAAGGAGAGTTCAGGACCGGGTTCACTTTGATAGTGCTACCCGCAAAACGCTTCGGTCTGTCGTCGAAGTAGTTTAACTTTGACCCTCCCTGACTGGATCAGACTGAGGTCATCCTCTTCTTTCTAAATGCGACAGAGACATTCGATGAGAGGAACAATTAATCCTTTCCTCACCCTCCTTTCTCCCACCCACCCAAAACAAATCCATCTTGAATCTGGCACTTAGAGGTAAAAAAAAAGAAAAATCGAAAGAAAAGAAAAAACTCTTTCCTCACACCTCCTCCCCACAGCAGCTCTCCTCAGCTCTCCACTGCTCTACCTCTAGTCTGACAGTGAAAAATACACACCACGCAAAGGCGATGGAGAGAGAATAGCGTGACATAATGCAATGCAAAATTAGCCGTGGAGATGTGGAGATAGTCTGGTGTTGTTAAGACAACAGAGTGAAAACCGTAGCTAACACAGCACGACTAAAGCATGCACATATTGAAATACATGGGGTGGAGGCAGAAGGTGGAGGAGGGAGAGAACACAAACAAGTGATAATGAATAGCTGAAGGTATGCTCGCAGCTTCGTAAGGTCACTCGTGCTTTGTTTCTCCACCTTTCGTCTATTTTGCCTTATTTTTCTTTAAGAGCATTTCATTCTAGTTTACAGCCAAAGGGTAATCACCTGGGCAGAGAGGGCGTGGTTTTTTTTTTCTTTTTTTTCTTATTTCGCCCTTATTTGTCGTCCCCCGGTATGAATCTAAACCAACCTGGGCTTGGGTCCATTGCACCGTAGACTGAATTCTAATGGTTTGGCTGGGAAAAAGGCCTGACAGCAACACTTGACATGGACATTAAATCATTGCCCCAAGGAATCCTCCCATTCTGCAGCTCCTGACAGGAGCACTGTCATCTCAGCCAGGGCATTTCCTATCTTTCCTGACAACGCTGGCTCAGAATTAGTCATTGCATTAGATGTAAATTGGTGCTGTTCAAGGATGATAATGAGCACCTAGATACATGTCGGTGTCGCTGACATGACGCCATTTTGATACTGTCTCCTCCTGGTTTATTATGTCTAATGGTATTCTGCCCTGGACTGGACGGGGTGAGAAAGTTTATTTCCAGTTCCTCGTATTTTGGTGTTTGTTTGGACACTTCTTCCTCCTCTTTTTTGCCATTGTCTTTTTTTTTTCCGGTTTGTTTTGTTTTCGTTCTTTTCTTTTTTTTTCCCGCTCAAAAGTGTCCAGAGCAGGGCGAGCGAATGTGCGAGGAGGTGAGACGGTTGGTGAGGGGGGGGGGGGGGACTTGCTCAAGGTCAGTCCGGCTGTGTTTACCCAGCTGTCTTTGTTTTCGCCTCCCTGTCGCTCCGCTGCGCCGCCTCTGACACGCTCCTGCATTAGTTCCTCACCAGACAACAAGTTAAACCGGACGGACGCGCCAACGCTCCTCCACCAGCACTGGCCGCGAGAGCACCACACCACACGCCGCCACTGATTAAACTGCCAGGCCTAGAGACCGCGGAGACCTGCGTGTTTGCAAGGACTCTTCACAAGGGGCCATGTTTATGCATAAGGACTCCACAGCAGGCGTGGAAACGCAGGGGTGGTTGTAATTGTATTACTGGTCACAGAGAGCATTCATTAAAAGTACATAGTGCACCGTGATACCAGCAGCATGCATAAGCAGTCTAACACCGTGCACAACATTAAGAAGCACCTTTAAATGAAAACCAGCAGGCAAATTTGTTTTGCAAATTTGCTGGCAACAAGACTCGTGATAAACCTTGCAAATGTGAGCTCACTAATAATGCATGTGTACATTAAGGGTGTTTAATTTTCCAGCCCTGTGATGAAAACATTAAGTGCGCAATTCATTGGACACTATAGCCAAGTGTATCTTTCTCAAGCATATATGGCCCAAGCGCTGTGTCTCTTTTACCACCGCATTTGCACTAGTACATTTGCGCTAAAGTGAGGCCATCTTAAGTGGCAGTCGGTGCTCCTGACACGGCGCCCTATGCGCCGGTGGATGCACACACACACACACACACACACACACTTACCATAAAGTGACAGCGCTCTTGCACAGCTCGCACTTGCTGAGTGACATGGTAAAAAATAGGTCCGGGGGTTTCGTCTGAATGACAGTAACTGTCCTGTTGTTGCTGCCTGACAGCATCTCCCAGTTGGTTTCTCGAAGCAGCAAAACTGTTTGACTCCAGTGCAATTTCGTATGAAGATAGCTGAAGGGATATTAATTGTGCCTTTATGATAACTAGGTATAATGTAATTAAAAGCTGATAAATATTTGATGTTTGAGTCTCTTTTTTCTGCATGTGATAATTATGCCCTCCCTCATATGTGGGGAATACTAATTGAAGTGGTTTAATAACCGCTAAGGCACTGTGTGGTAACGATGGGATATTTGATCATTTTACTCCAACACAGACGTTTTAGAATGGAGTAATGAATGACTGACACAACCTCATGTCTTTTAAAAACAGAGAGAGAGATAGAGAGAGAGAGGGAGAGAGAGATGGACGTCGCTGTCTTCATAAGACGAGGTCTTCGGCTCCCTGCCAACTCCCTAATTGAGAGTATTTAACAAACACACATTCCTGGGTGGGAATGGGAGAGAACAAGCCAGAGGCTCTGCCGGGTCATTTGCATGTATTCCCCAGTTGCTCAACTTGGAGAGGAGAAAATGGACGTTTATGACTGAAAGAGGGGAAAAAATCATCAGCTCTGCAAATTGCCTCAGCGGCCTGCCTCCATGCCAACACTGAGAAGGATACAGGAGAACCTGAGGAGGCCCACGAAGGCACTGAGCTATCAGATCTGCTACAGTCAGGACAAGCATCCTGCCTTTTCAGTCAGCCGTTAACATCTGTGACCAGCAATAGTATTTGAAGGATGTTTTAGATATTATATAACTTTGATTGTATTTGTTTATATAAATTGCTTGATTTTTTAGTGTATATTGAAGGTGAAGTTTACAGTTTAGGTCTGTAACAGACAATTTCTTCCAAAGGGACTAGATAAAGTGAGTTGAAGCAGCAAGGAATGTCATTGCTTCAGTTATGTGTGCAGTAGTAGACTCAGTAGAGTGTGGACTGCGTCATAACAGGGAGAGGTGAGAGGACTCTCACCCTCTACTTCTGCTAGAGTATCAAAGGCGAGCCCAAAGAACACACAAGGAGCCTCTGTGGCTCTTCCCTTAGTTCAGAGGAACTCCACTGACCGAGAGGGAGTCTTCTGGTCGAAAGGCACCGCCGCGTTGGCCTTGTGTCAGGCAAACCGACGGGAGAACAGACGAGTTCCTTGGAGCAGTCGGAATGCAGAACAAGACGACTCGTGTCAGAGTCTCCAAATGGAGAAAAGAGAGAGAGAAGGAGGGAGGGAAAAAGTGTCCCACTGTGAACAAAGGCATCGCCAGCTCTCGGCGGTTTTCAGCCTCATGCGGCTTCAGGTCTTACTAAGTTGTCCTCTCGCATGCCCGACTTAATTTCAGGAAACAGTGCAGGCATGTGGCAGTTCTGTCAGTGTTTCAGAGGGATCTGTAGATTTCGATTGTGGAGCCGCTGATCTGTGGACCAGTGCTCGGCTGTCATGGCGACAAGGAAGTTGTCAGCAAGGAGATTATTCACTCAATCCTTTTTCCACCTCTTCATCCCCCCTGCTTTATATCTCTGATAGGATCTGCTTTATCCATTTCTTTAATTACAACACTATATGAACCTTGCTTGTGTTATCTCTTAGAAATTGAATTAACATCTCATAATTCATTTAGCATCACACAATGATCAGGGCAGTGAAATTGTAGATAGTGTCCATGTTCTCGGCTGCTCGTGGGATATACGTGCATAAGTCTCTAGCGGCCTGGCAGACTATTGTTATATGGGTTGTTGTTTTACTTTGAAGGCAGCCTCCCTCGAGTTTGCCTGCTGTTTGGCTATATTTTATGTATCAGTCATACAGGCAGGATAGCATGCCGTAATCGCAAAGATGGAAGTATATTACACACAAAAAAAAGTACAGCAAAAAAAGAAAAAATACACTAACCGGAATCGACATGTCTGACTATACATCCAGAGAGCTTGTTATGAAGAGAGACAGCTTTTATTCTGTCCTTTTCATCACTTCCACTTGACCATGTTCTCTGATCAGAACCTTGAGCGGGAGAAGAGCTTCTCTGGATTTGTGCAGCAATAAATAATTAACGGTACGGATAAATCGATTGATAACCTAAGAGCTCTGAAGTTTACTTTTCATCCAGAAGTAAACTTCTTTTGTTGAAAGCAAGCCGTATTGTGATGCAATCTGGAGCCCATGTCATAAAGAATTTGTTGACTACATGATAGAGCTACTTACTGTATCTTTATTTAATGTGATGAATAACTAAAAGCGGAGAATTACTTCTTAATGGTAAAGAAAATGCTTGTTTCCATCAATGTAACGGGTTCAAAAAAAAGTGAATGCATTATACACATGCCAAAGTAGAACACTGAAGTAGGGATCACATTGAAAATGCCGAAGCTCCAATGCTGATTCGATTAATTCAAACAAATCTATCTGCTCTGCTATCTGCTTCTATCTGCTATCTACAGTATCTGCTAAGTCAGTGTTTCTCAAACTTTTTCAGACGAAGGACCACTTAACCAATAAAAAAGAAACCCACGGACCACCTAGCTACAACAGTATATTAGCCTACACAATAGGCCTACTCGGCCCCAGCTGTGGTGCAACTGGCTGGGGCACCTGCACCGTACACCTGCGACCCGGGTTCGATTCCCGCCCCGTGGTCCTTTCCGGATCCCACCCCTGCTCTCTCTCCCATTCGCTTCCTGTCACTCTCCACTGTCCTATCATTAAAAGGCATAAAGCCCAAAAAAACAATAGGCCTACTCACTGAACCACCTTTTGCTTATTGTCTTTGCTTATTGTCTTTGTTTCAGAGGATTCATATGATTTAAACTGGCATATTCTACATAGACCGTGTTGCAGAACTGTTTGGATTTACATACAAGTTGGTTCAATATTGCAAACAAATTATATTTTACCACGTCTGCTCGCGGACCACTTGGGATAGCTTGCGGACCACACTTTGAGAAACACTGTGCTAAGTGATGTTAAGCACTCATTTGTGTACAACGGAAAGAAATGTCCCACCCCATACAGAATTGTACTGCTTTGATTGGTCAGAATGTCTGAAGTGTACTAGGATACACCAAACTGACATTGATGAGCCTGGCGTTATATCAGAAAGTTTAATCAAGTTCAGCACTCAGCTCCTTTGTCATTACATAACACTGGCGGTACAAACTGTTTTGTGGTACTAACCATAGCAAACAACAATGCTGCTCGCCACTGGTCAGTGTGATCCCCACCTGACAGTTCTCCATGTTTTCAGTCAATGATCTCCAGCACACCAGCACAATACTACTACTACTACTAATTCACTGACCATGACCACATGACATCAGTGTTGTAGCGTCCCATGACGTTTGGCAAGTCCACAAACAAAGTCGCACAGACTCAGTTGAGACACGACAACGGTGTCCCAGTCTCACCCAGCTCTGTCCACTCGCAGCTTCTGCCTGCTCCTTGTGGAGAGACACCAAGCATTAGTCAAGCCCCTACGAACATCCTGACCAGGAGACAGGGGCAGATCTAGGCTCACACACACACACACACACACCATTTACACTACGCAACAAAACCGCTCAGTTTCACCTACAAATGCCTTACTTTTCACCTTAAAACCCTTATTTAATAGCTTTTAAGTACAAATTTACACAGTGGTACTGTCACTGCACATATCTGTATATGTTATTCATACATTGTTCATATTACATAGCCATATTTATTCTGCTAAGGTAACTGCTAATAGGAACACTGCACATATTTGTATTTCATTTATTACTCTAAACTATGGCTGTCAAAATTAATGCATTATCGCCGCGATTCATTTTGAAATACATACATGTAATGCGTTAAAAAAATATTAACGCAATCAACACATTGTGTTTACCTATTTCCTTTGTGGGGGGCTGAAGCCACAAAACCTGAAGTCGCAAGCCTGAGAGTTTATTTTACTGTCTGGAGTTAACTGAAGATGGAGAGGAAATGTGAGCTTGTAGGCAAAAAGGTCCAGTTTAATAAGTTGCTGAAGTTAAAAGCACAGTGAGTGTCAAATGCTATGCTTATAACCAGGCTTGGAATTTCATAATTTTAGGGGCATGCCACGTGGCCTTCAGTTGGGCATATTTGGTGGGGGGCACAAAGGACACGTCAGGGCACCAAGGCCAAAGTTAACTAGGCTACATAAAAATGATAAAAGTTATATTTAGCCTATTCACAGCAGTAGACCTGCATCAAGGTATGAAACAGAACATGAAACATGACATATTACATAGAACTGTAAATCATAGAACTGATTTTAATCAGATATCTAGACTATAGTTAACATTTATTTTCTATTTGGCCTGTTATGAAATCATGTATTGTTGAACAATTTAAGCACAGTTCAGCTTTAAGAAACTCAAATAGTCTACATGTTTAGCAGTTTTTGATCATTAAGGCTACTTTGACAAACTCTTAGTCAGCTGATTTTAATATTTACAGATATAGGCTATAGGCGATATTTGTAACATTTATTTGGCCTGTTATGAAATCATGTATTGAACAATTTAAACACACTGTGAAACCTGAAGCCCAAAGTTGGAGACATGTATAGACGTTGCTGCAAATGTAAAACCGGATTACTCTGGAATGGCTAACTGTACAGGAAAATGTGTTACACCTTTGTGTTCGGTAAGGTCTGCTGTTTCTTCTGATATATGGTTTGTCATGTGTTGAGGGAAAAGTTCGTGAAGTATTCCACCGACAAGAATGGGTAGGGAGATGGGCGCAGAATGTAATATGATTAAATTAAGTTACTTTTCTTGCGAACCGTTTACCACAACAACATCGTTTAAAAGCTGAGAAAAAGTTATTTCGTGTGATGTGATACATGTGATATCTGTGTGAGGAGTAGGCTACTTCGGGAGTAGTTCAGCAAAGAATGGGTGAATTTTGACTTTTGGACACTTTCTTTCTTGCCGTGCGCTGTCACTTTCTCCACTGCCTAAAAGACTTAAATTAATTTGCGTTGTGAACGCTAAGCTTAAAGGGACACCAGGCAAGCCTGATGCTTTTTCTCTACGAAACTCCCCCTCGCTCGGTCTGAAGCTCTTTTCCTTTTCTTTGCGTCTTCCGTCAAGGGTTTTCGCTGCGTCTTCGCCGGCTCTGCCATTATACACACGTTTGCAACAATCTCTAGCATTTCGTTAGCCTGCCTCTGTGCTGTAAACTGATCCTGCTTCGGTCGGCGGGTAGGATACACCGAACTTGCAAGTGGGATATTCTTCCTACAGTAGGGGCGGGCGAGAGAGCCTTCTTTTGCCCCGTAATGAGTCATTTAACCATATACTGACTTACGAAGATGATTAATTAAGGGCAATTCCATGGAAAATTACATTTTTTGTAACATCCATAACGCCAATAAAATGTGATGGTATGGTATGATGTGAATGATTACATGAAATTTGAGCATTTGCTATTTTTGGCTGAAGAATGGAAATGAGAAAAAAAGCACAAAACATGAATGTTATCATTCTTATTATACAAATGGCAAGGCATTTCACTGGCGTTATGGATGTGACAAAAAGTCAATTTTCCGTGGAATTGCCCTTAACACGAAAACGTTGCCTGGTGTCCCTTTAATTTGACAGGCCATAGGCTAAATAAAAATCGCTAGTCGGACGCAAAGCAGAATATCGAAAGAAAGGGGCACCAAGGCCACAGTGGCCTTACTGTTTATGACAGTGACCTGTGAACCTCCGTTTTTCAAAATAGCAACGACGTGGCCACCGTAAAATTCCCACCCTGCTTATAACACAGTTAAGGAATGACCAATGTTAACAAACTAACTGGCACATTAGCTAAAAAACTAACCTTATTCAAAATGAGAATTATACAAACACTAACACTACAGTTAAAGGTCCAGTATGTAGGAAATAATGGAAAATAAACTGTAACCATTCCAAAAATGATCACCATATGTTGTCAGAGAGTGAGGAAACACGATGAATTGAAGTAATGGCTTATTTGACAACATTACTCTAACCCGTGAAACCCCGTAAAACCCATGAAAAAAAATCAGTTACGGGGCGGAATCTCTTGGAATTTTCGTTTATGTTTTGAACGATTAATTCTAGAATAGCGTATTAATAATGGGCTAGCGCGTCCTCCTGTTTGGGTTGCCAAATTAGCAAAGGCCAACTGTCAACAACAGCTGTCAGTTGTAGTCATGAACGCCTACAAGAGGCAGGCAAATTTCCAAAATTAAAACAAGAAACAAATTAAGTGGACATCGGAGGAGCTTCCTGAGATGGTGACGTCTTCGTCAAACTAAGAATATCAAGTCTGACACAGAGCTGGCCATATTTCTCCACAACAGGTAGCCTATGCTAAACTTCATTCAGCTAAATGAGGGGGGAAGGGCATTGCCCCTCCTAGCCCTATTCTAGATCTGGCTATGCCAGGAGATGGAAGTCATGTGAGGAAGATGCATGTGTAGGGAGGTGTTGTTCAGGTGTGCTGGGGACTCTAGCAAACGAGAGAGTGTTACTGGGGTGGAGGAACGAGATGAAGAGAGGAAGAGGTTCTAGAATGCACTATTAGAGCCAATTGAGCAGCACCTCGTGTGAGTCACTGAGCTTCTGTGAACCTTGAGGCCTAAGGCCTCACTCTCTCTCACTCACTTTCTCTCTCCCTCTCGCTCTCACTCTATCCCCTCCTCTCTCTCCCTCTCTCTCTCTCCCTCTCTCTCTCTCTCTCTCTCTCTCTCTGTGTACTCAGGCCTGCATGCCTGATGAGAACAGCGCAGGGCTCGGGCCACAGAGAGATGCTGATGCAGGCTGTTGGGCTCCATTGCCACCAGACTTTAATGAGTGGAGGACTTCCACTGTGAAGCTATTAAATGGCCTCAGATGAAAAAAAGAAAGAGAGAGAGAGAGAGAGACAGAAGACGAAAGCAGTAGTGGTGATGGTGGTGGGGTTGTTGAGGGGGGTTGAAAGGGAGGGGGGAAAGAAAGGGAGAACTATTTGAAAGGGAATTTTAGATTTACGGTCGAAAGCGCTTTCGCCAGAAAGAAAGAATGGGCACGAATCAGCAAAGAGAGCAGAGGATTGTTGAGTTGAGCTCTCTCTCTCTCTCTCTCTCTCTCTCTTTCTCTCTCCTGTCTTGACACCGGAAGCCCCTTCACACACAGTACAGGAATGATTAAAAGAGTGGCACGTCGGTCGGCCATTATGCCAATGACACTTTGAGTAAGAGTCCGGAGAGGGAGATGACATGACAGCCATTAGGGGATTGAAAGTAGGACTTTAAAGGGGAGCGTGCGGGCTGAAGGACGAGTGTCAGTAGGGAATCAAAGAGAAAGGGTAAAATCTTCATCACGCTATCACACACACACACACACACATACACACACACACCAAACGCTCCACAATCTCCTCCACCCAAGAAAAAGAAAACGCTAGAGAGAGAGAGAGAGAAGGGGGGGGGGAACGCAAAGTTTCCGATTCCGCAAGCAAACTAGCTCCGCATCCAAGTCCAAAAAAAAAAAAAAAAAACGGGAGCTGTGAATGGCTCGGAGGAGAACAAAGGAGGCTGTTGAAGTTTGGTTTTGGAGGATCAGACATGAAAGCTAATGGGCGAGCAGGTCTCGATGGCGTCTGATCATCGGCGAGAAGGTGCCTGGTCATTAGGGAGAGGAAGAGGCTCGAGTCCAAAAGTGGTGGAGATGACAGTCCTCTGAGCTCCCTCACTCACGGTCTTCATCATGAGAAGGAGCTGACAAATAGGAAAATAGGAGGGGGGGGGGGGCATCACCGCTATTGACACGGATTAAAAAGCGTACTCCACGAGAAGATAGAATTTGTGGAGTAGTTTCGGGGAAGAAAGAGAATCGTTGCTGCATATACGACACGGAAAAGAAAGTTCTGCAAAACAACTCCGTAATGAAAGTGTGATCTCCATACGCTCTCCTCAGATTGGCTGTGAGAGAGAGCAAATGTCCAAATTAATCTGACACCCACACCTAGTGAACAGGACAGGTCCCAAATCAGAGACAAGTTTTCTGTGCCTTAGCGCCGTGATAGCTAAGAAAATGTCTGAGTGTTCGGCTCGCATACTTGTTTAATTTCCAGGCCGCGATCTCACAACTGAACTCAGCACCAGCTCCCCTGTTCGTTGAGGGGAGAGATGGGTGTCATGGGTCTTGTTGTCAGATAATGGCGGATTTAAGATCATTATTGACACTGTCAGAATTTGTGAGATAGCCCATGAAAAGGGACCCCAGTGCTGCACGCAATAGGAAAAGACAGTTACATAAATCACCAGACTCCAACTCCAAAGTCTTATCTCTGTCCACTCTTTTTACAGATTCTCCCTGAAAGACAGCAGATGTCCAAATTACTCTGATTCCGATGTCCGTGCGTTCCAAGTTAATAGGACAGGGTCCAGTTTTTAGTGCCTCATCACTCTCAGCAGTGATTAACAAAACATGTGAGCGTTGGTCGCAGTGCCGTGGTGCAGCACCAGTCAACTTGTCTGATTGCCAGGCCGTGACCACACAACTCAACTGATCTCGGCTCAGCCCCAGCTTCATCAGACGGGTCTAATGTGCCTCGCGCTGTCGCATAATGAAGGATTTTTCGAGGGCCAATCTTTGATCAGGGCGAACATTTACTGACGGGATAACCCCTCTCTTGGCTGGAGCCTTCAGATCTTCCTCCAATTACTGATGTCAAATGAGTGTGTTTACCGGCTGATTAGAACACCGCTGTAGCGTCGGAGAACTCCTCCCACCCCCAAGCACACAGATTCCCATACACACACACACACACACACACACATATATAAACACACAAAAAATGCACACACACCAATCAGACACACTCTCTTTTCCTTTCTTTCTTTCTTTCTCTCTCCCTCTTTCACACACACACACACACACACACACACACAGCAAAAGTGAACATATGAAGAGTCAGATCTATAGATCGGTATGCCTTCCTGTCTTTCTATATACAGTACATGCTTATGATAAACACAACAGATTTCACCACAGCAATTACACACAGACATACACCCCACAACCACCAACAACACCACAAACACACTCGTCCATACCCACTGATACTCACATGCCGACACATACTCTCTCTCTCACACACACACACACACACACACAAACACACACACATAAGCGCACATACTGTAAGCACAATCCCACTAACTAGAGGCCCTGTGCGTCACCCTCTCCTACTGCACAGCTGGGGCAGTTTGGAGCTGCTTTGGAGCCAGTTGTACGGCAGCCAAGCCCAGGGTCCCTGGAGTTCCCCATCTGGTGTGGCAAGACAGGCTGTGGATCTACATAGAGAGAGAGAGAGAGGGAGAGGGAGGGAGAGAGAGAGAGGGATAGAGAGAGAAAGAGAGAGAGAGGTAACCTGCTCGCTTTCCTGAGCCGCTGCAAATCTTTTATTTATCGGCACGCTCTGCTCACATTTGCTGCAGTTAGTTAATATGCACAGTGGGCTCCAGCACTTCAAATGGTCTGTCGAATGGAGCTGCACTGGCTGGGTCCAGGGTTTGGGGGGCTGGGGAGGAAAGACAGGCCTCATGTGAGCAGGCCCCCCTTCTGGGGTTTTGGGGGGGGGGGGGTTAATGTCCAGCTGTGGGAGTGCTGGGGGGCAGGAGGTCCAAGTCTCCCCCCCCCCCCCCCCCCCCCCACACACACACACTTCATCATCATAGCATGCTGATGAGAAGCTAAGTGCACATGAAGTCTGGGGTGGGTCTACAGCATCTGCAGTGAGAAAACGTATAAATGGGGGAGAATTCAAAATAAACACAAGAGGATAAATAAACACAGAGAACATGCAGATGCCTTACACAGCGAAAGACTCCCATCCTCTGCCTTGTGTTTAACAGAAGACATGGTCTGACATTGATAAAAAGAATGAAGGGTCTTTTTAGGGACTCGTCATGTGTGCTCTGGATTTCTGCTGCACGTGCTAGACGGGTGAGAAGGTAAAGGGTTAGTGTTTGATCAGTGTTTGAAAGTCCACTTCACACACAGTCGAAGGATAGATACTTCTATACATTGCCGTACATATGGATGACCTGTGATGAATTGTTAATGCAGACGTGCATATTTAGCCATTGAGACTGAGGGGGCTGTTGTACTTTATACTGCCATCTAAAGAGATTCTGTATAACTGCACTCTTGCACACACATACACACACTCTCTCAGAGGTAACGGTAGCCACTGTTCACATTATAAAACACTCCTACGGGTTTGGCATCGATTATTTCATTTTTCTGCATTTAGAAATCATTTAAAATACATCAACATCAGATGTAAATTAAATTGATTCTGCCTAATACAGCGAACAGCATTTTTCTTCCCCTAAGGGCTGGTATTGACATTTTCATCCACATAAATGTATTTCCCTGACTCACAGCTTTATAAATATGGATCATATTTTGGACAATGAAATGCATCAGTGATTTAATTCTGTTTGGGAGAAGCTGTTGGAATCTAGTGAGAGTTTATGTGGCAGGGCCTCCTGTTTCCAGCAGATACTTGCCATGGTGAATGTTGTCACATAACAACAAGGCTGACCATATGTGGCAGCACTTCATATACTCAATGAGTATTTGTCACAGTGAGTGTTGTCACATAATGGCCCGATATTACTAAGATGCTAGATCCATCATTTGTAGTGCCACCAGCTCAACAACAATAAGCTAGAAATACCCATGTGTATCATGTGCAATGTGCATGTATATTTTGTGTGTATACACATAGAACCAAATAACCCACATATATTATAAAACAACATATACAGATGTATATACTAATCAATGTTACAGAAGATCTCTTAGAAGAAAAGTGCACGTTAACACACATTTTTACACACACACACACACACACACACATACACAATGGCTAAGAGACTAAAGAGCGAAGCCCTTCTTGGTTCCCTCAGGAGTCCAGATCATGGCTCTCTCTTCTGTGTGGATTTCCCCAAAGAGCACGGACGGCACGAGCATCAGCCAATTCCCCTCAGAGCACAACAGAAGAGAGCAGAGCAGAGAAGACACAGGGCCAGGCCAGCTCAGCAATTATTAACTAGGTGGCATCGGGGAGCGCTGTTCGACATCTCCCCAAGCTCTTTAGGAGACACGAGATGTGTTTTACCAATGGCCCCTCCATGGAGTGACACAGACTCTCTCTCTCTCTCTCTCTCTATCTCTCTCTCAGTCAGTCACTCCCTCTCTCTTTCTTTCTGTCTTTGATTCATTCATTCATTCTCTTTTATTCACTTGCTCTCCCACATTTATTTTTCCCTCCACTGGAGTCTTTTGCGATAGCGGATGGTGGGACTGTGATTTGTGAGTGAGGTGGGCATTAGCCCTGGCCCACTGTGTGTGTGTGTGTGTGTGTGTGTGTGTGTGTGTGTGTGTGTGTGTGTGTGTGTGTGTGTGTGTGTGTGTGTGTGTGTTTTTCGCTCCCGCCACTGCCGCCACCGCCGCTGGTTTTTTCCTTGTTGGTCTTTTCTCATCTTGTTACACACTCTTCAGGCTTTGTGGTTAAATTATGTATTAAGGTCAATGTCAAAACATGGAAGATATGTAATCTACAGGGAGTTTTCCATTTTATTCATTATTACAGTGAAGGCTGGGCGCAAACTGTCAGGGAGCCGCGGATGTGCACAGCATGGGAGCTTGCTGCGCAGCAGGGCTTCTCAAAGCTCTCTCTCTCTCTCTCTCTCTCTCTTTCTCTCTCTCCCTCCTTCTCCCTCTGTCTCCCCTCTTCTCTCCCAGGACAGACCCCTTGATAGATTTACCCAGCTAACCCGTCTCGCTTAAAATCTCCTCTCTTCTTTGCTCCAATCTGAAAGCTGTCAAGTGCACCTATACAGCGGTGTCATAAATCTAAAGTAAAATGCGCGGCTCGCCAGGGGGACGCAAGGGATTGGGGAGCGAGGGAGGGGGGGGGGTTGTCCGGGGGAGGAGATGGGCTTCTGGGAGGTGTGTAGTGGTGGTTATTGTTGATGGTGGGTTTGGAGGAGGGTGGCGTGTTTTTTTTTGTATTATTATTTTGGAGAAGACAGAAGAGTGCCTAATCTGAGCGTGGCACCACTGAGGAGACATCAGAGCTTCTCACGTTCCCATCCACGCGTCTCCCTCTAATTAAAAGTAAACGGCGATGTCTTAGCACTGACGACTGGGTCACTCGTTTTCTCTCCGTTGCTTTGTGTTTATCTTCTCTTATTTGGCATCTGTGGGGAACCTGGGTGGTGTGTATGTGATCAGCGTGGCGCACATCAATCGCCCGTCGCACCTCAGAGCGCGACCTTCCCTTTGTCATGATTGCTCTCAATCAAGCTCACTCGCCGATTCACCGCCAAATGTACACCAACACGCTCTCTGGAGGTGGGTGAGCTGCCCAGAAACATCAGCTGGCTCGTTAAAAACCTTTGTTTCTCTCTCTCTCCCACTCTCTCTCTCTCTCTCTTCTCTCTCTCCCACTCTCTCTCTCCCACTCTCTCTCTCTCTCTCTTCTCTCTCTCCCACTCTCTCTCTCCCACTCTCTCTCTCTTCTCTCTCTGCCACTCTCTCTCTCTCTCTTCTTTCTCTCTCTCCCTCTTCTCTCTCTCTCTCTCTCTCTCTCTCTCTCTCTCTCTGCCGTGCCTCAATCTGGCTGTGAAGACAGTGTGATGGAAGCCGAGGCTGCCCTCACTCAGGCGACCGTAATTATTTTCTGATGAAATTAATTCTGTTCCACTTTGCTCTTTCTCCAGAGCCGTCGGCATGCCTGGAAGAGGCACACTCAGTCATGCTAACAATTGCACAATTAGCCCTTTAAGGAGCGCTACAAACTGGGCCTGGCGAATAGACGCTGGTTGCTTCACCCCACCCGCACATGCAGATACATACAAACACATGTGAAAACATGCAGATGGATTTATACAAGACCTCACCCATACCCACTACATACTATTACAGTTATTACAGTTATAATTACAGCTTGACTTAGAAAGATCCTCCATCGCACTGAATGTAATAGCATTCAGTGCGATAGAGGATCTTTCTAAGTCAAGCTCTTCCTTGTGTCAATGCCACCGCCACCCACACTCTCATTATCACTGCGACACGGCACAACACGGCCCAGCGACAACAATGATAAACTGTTTGAGCAAGGGAACAATGGCTTCTACCACAGACATAATAATGAAAATCAGAATATGCCTTCAAAACACACTTTGTTGTTGGCGGCTGCCAGGGTGGTCTTCTGGCACATTTTGCCTGCCTGACCAAAACAATGTGCCACATATTTGGTTAAATTCATATGGGCCTGTTAGATTTCATTATGTGCAGGATTCTCAACGCAGCCTGTAGGATACACACTATTACAGTCACAATGCAAAGTACACAGAGCATGGATAACTATTTAATCTTTTCTACGCTCACAGGCATTTATATTGCCGTGTTTAGGCGTGGGAAAGATTCAGTATTAACTGGACGTTTCAAGTAAAATCTTTGTGCATTTTTTTGTATTTATTATAGTTCTGTCTTGCTGTACTCGTGTTCGCAGTTTGAAGGTGCAATGTCAATATTTAGCATTCTGTTTATAAGCTATTATAACACAGTAATTACAACCCTTATTACATTGTGTTTTCAGACAGAAATCTGAGCTGTGGTATGTAAACTGTCACAAAAACGCTTATAAATATGATCAAGATCATTTGAGTAATTTAATCACTTAGAATAACACAGCCATGATGAGACCAATGTGTTGCTGTAAGCTTAGCAGATGTCTGTGCATGGTATTACCTAACAATAACAAAAAGTCTTGTTTGAGGATAGTACAGGATGCCAAGGCAAATTGTCCAGAAGTGTCTTTGGTCCAATGCCCGTGCAGGGGGGAAAAATACTTTGGTGTCACACTTAATAATTTCCCTGCAAACCCTTACGATCTCTGTATTTTCATAAGAAGGTTGATGGGTCCCGTGGAAAAAAAACAGACCAGAAGATGAAGACGCAGGAAGGTTCTCTGTGTGGCTGAGCCAAAGACGCACGGTTACTTGCACCGGACTTGAATAGCAGACCAGCGGCCCGTCTGTTCCAAGTCTAGAGGGAGAGGAGACCAAACTGCTTCCAATCGGGCCTCTGACTTACAGGCCACGCTCACACACAAAAAAGGAGAAAAGAGGATAAAACAAATGTTAATGTGTCCAGACTCCTCACGCCTGATGACCACAATCAGAAAAATAGCCTCAAATAAAATTAAAAAAAAAACATTGTGGATGAAAGGCGAGGGCCAAGAGGCCAAAAGCCAAAAAACTGCGAACTGGACACAGGGATGGACAGACGGCAGCCAAGAGCCTCTTCCTCCCGACCGTGTGCAAATAAACACGCCAGGCAAATGGCCTCCAACACAATCACTGCGCGGTGCTCTTTTTTTCTGCCAAGCATCTTTATCCTGTTTCTAATGTTGAGAAAGCTGTGAATTTGTGTCTGAGGCAGACGCATGGATAGACAGAGAGACAAATAGAGAGGATGAGAGAGGGAGAGAAAAGGAGAAGGCAGAAAAAAAGAAAAATGCAGGCCAGAAAGACACACAGAATGTAGGTGACTGACAGACACAGAAAGAAAAGAAGACAGAGAAGGACAAAAAAAGACGAAAAGACATACGAGAGAGAGAGAGAGAGAGAGAGAGAGCACTGTAGCAATATCAAGTAAGATTTTTTTTAATGTCTTCAATATTATGTTTTGTTTTTATCACACACCCCCCCCCCCCCCCTCTTCCACACTCACACCAACCCCCCCCCCCCCCTTCCTCTGGAGTAATCTCCTTCATCTGAGCCGAGCGTCAGCGGTGTGTTAGGGCCTCTCATCCTCCACCTCGGCGCGGAGACGCCGGGGCGAAACGACTTGTGACTAGTGGGCCTAATTAATGGCTCTGGGCTGACCCGCGCATCAGGCCCCCGTGCGTCAGAGCACCCCGGCTCGACTCGGAGGCTGATTCAACATGAGCTACACATCGGGCAGGACCCGCGACTAATGAATGCTAATGAATAATAATTACCCGGCTCTTTTTTTTTGGCGCCCAGACGCGCGCGTGGCGGCAGGAACAAATGCTAATGCACTTTACATGTACATGCCGAGGATTGACTAGCGGGCTCAGCACGCCGTAGTGCGCCGTGCAGCGCCACGGACTAGCCACAGGGGCGAGGAAAACCCAAGGTGAACAAGTCAGGGAAAGTGAGAGAGAGAGAGAGAGCAAAGGAGGAGAGAGAGTGAAAGGGAGAGAACAACGCCTCTGTGCCCGTAATTGCAGGACTGTCTACAGCCGAGTGTGTTCAGAAATAATCAGCGTAATCTATTATGCATGTGTACTGTATTGTTAAAGCAGCGCTAGAGTAACGATTTGGGTGTCGGAGGCTAGTGGTCCACTCCGCACAGGCTGGGATAACCTTTAATTGGTTTCATTAGGAACACACTGCTCAGGACTTTGTTGTTGTTTTGTTAGGGCTCTCTCTCTCTCTCTCTCTCATTGCTGCCTCTCCAAGGCTTCCTCTCTCTCTCTCTCACTCTCCTTTTTCATACGTTCAATTTCTCCCCCTCTTTATCAGAGCTTGTTGTGCTCTCTCTCCCCCACCTCTCTTTCTATCCTTTCTCCTTTCTCTCTCTCCTCCTCTCTCTCTCTTTCCTTTCTCTTTCTCCCCCTCGCTCTCTCTCTGTAGAGCAGAGGAAATTAAACTTCTTGGTGTTATTTTTCTCCTGCTGTTTATTCTTTTGATCTGTGTGTACATTATCGTCGGCTCTTTGAATTTAAATTTCACTGTCATGTAGCGCTTTTCATCAGGCTGACGCTTGCTGCTCTAATAATATTCAACTTTTAAGTCACTACGGCATGTTAATTAGATTCTCTTTTTTTAATTAATATGTCCCTGCAGGTTTCCATATCAAATCATTTTTAACACTGGATCATGCACTTTGAGCCAATAAATTACTGTTAAGCCTCAAAAATAAAATCACTTCAAAAACAACAACATTTCTAGGTATAAAGGAACAATGTGCATTTGAACCGTGTTTACATAAACAGGCCAATTGTTGTTAAATGCAATGGCATATATTAGTCCCTATTGTGGCAGAACTTCTATCTACAATGCAGCTAAATTCCATCTGATGTTTCAATCTCAGCTGCTAAACCCACAGACATCCCAAACCAGAGTGGTTGGATGTGTGTTATTTTCGCGGGGTGGGGGGTGAAGGAAAGGCTGGGGTGCCCCTTTTCTCCAATGTAAGATAAGAGCTGCTGTATTTATGGGTGTGAACGGTACTGTTCTATGTGTGTGTGTATGTGTGTGTGTGTGTGTGTGTGTGTGTGAGAGAGAGTGTGTGAATGTGTGCATATAAGTCAGTGTGTGTGTGTGTGTGTGTGTGTGTGTGTGTGTGTGTGTGTGACCATGTGAGTCAGTATGTGAGTCAGTGTGTGTGTGTGTGTGACCATGTGAGTCAGTATGTATGTGTGTGTGTGTGTGTGTGTACGTGGGTGTCTAATGTCCTGCCTCTATAAATGCTTGTGTTGTCTCACAACGCTTACTGTCCCATTCATCATGCTGCGCGGGGAGGAGAGCACTGTGGGATAGCCGCGGCGGTGAGTCCCGCGCCCATAATGAGAGGTCAGCTTAGGGGTGGGGTGTTGAAATTGCTTTGCAGCACGCGCTGAAACACACTCAGCCCGACCGGTGCCCGACCAAAGCAATGGAATGGTCCTTGACGCCAAGCTAGAATTTCAACTGTCTTTACACACACACACACACTCTCACACACGCGCGCGCACACACACACACACACACACACACACACACACACACACACACACACACACACACATACACACATAAACACACTCTTTCTCTCTCTCTCACACACACATATAAACATTCTGTCTCTCTCTCTCTCACACACACACACACACACACACATACACACAGACACATAAACACACACACACACACAATGGCTTGCAAACCATAGCACATAAGAGTTGAATTGGACACAATAACATTAATTTTATTTTGAATGTTATTGGGCATTCACTCATCTTATTATTCTGTCTATAATATAAATTTTTAAAATATAAGTAACATTCCTTGTATTGCTTGGCTTGTGTTTCCTGATCTATGAAGGGGAGCAGTGGTGGAAGGATGTATGGGACTTTGTCCATTGATAAAAGCTCTTGCCTTATTACTGTTGGAATAATTTAAAGGAAATTACTGTATTTTCATGCCCTTACAAAGAGGGAACTCTCTTCTCAAGCTATTATTGGACAACTTGAATTCCACTGATTTTCTTCCATGTTCGTTTAATTCCATAATGTGGAGAGGAGTGGATTTTTTTTTAATCGCTTATTCCGTCTTAATAACAACTGAGGTTGTCAGGGTTTATTATCACTTAGAAAAGAATTCCCACTAATTTCTAATTAATATACTGCATTTATGCGACTGATCTATCCATATCTATTTCTTTAAAGTTAGATATGGGTATGGGTGCTTTTTCTGTGGTCTGGTACCGCAGACTGTCTCACAAAAGACTGCACTTGTTATATGGAATTGCAGGTTCTGTAGAGAACCTTCTGGAGAACAAGAGAGCACATCCCCTTTTTAATCTCACTCTGGGAAATTGATATTCATGGACTTGAGAGAGAAAGAAAAAAATATTTGGTATTTATTATACTTTAAAATGAAGTGATTCGCATCTAGCGGAGAGGTAATTAATACAGGGAAATCTTGAATTAAAGATGTAAATCTTGACACTTTGGCAGGGGAGTCGGTAAGGGACAGTACTCTCCAAGGCCTGAATTATTCTTAGTATGCGCCAATTAACACCATGTATCTTCTTTTATGTTAACTTCAATTAAGGGCCTTTACAGTTTTTAAGTTCTTTTCTTCTTTATAGTTGGAGAATGTCAGAAACACAGATCAAAGACAAATGCCGAGGTCCTGCACCATAGGTATGGCTGCTTTGCATAAGAATCTGCATATCTGCTAAGAAGGTTTTCATTCCATTTTGCATGATTTAAAAAGCAGGGAGGAGGGAAAAGCCGCAAAAAAAAAAGCCCAAGGAGGCCCCGTGTGCGTGGTGCGAAACCCACATAGTATTCCATTACCACCTTCTCAAATCTCCTCTCTCTCTCTCTCTCTCTCTCTCTCTCTCCCTCTCTCTCCCTCTCCCTCTCCCTCTCTCTCTCTCTCTCTCTCTCTCTCTCTCTCTCTCTCAGCGCGACAGAGAGCCGCGGAGCCCTCCAAAGACCCCGGCAAAGGATGTGGAGAACGATTTCACTTTTTGTCACTCTGTTTGTTTCCGTGTGTGTGTGTGTGTGTGTGTGTGTGTTTGTTTTTTCTTCTTTTCTTAAATCCCCATGCGGGGAAACCAAATGAGTTTTGGCTGGGTGAGTTAAATTGGATTGCGGGGATTTTTTAAAAAGGGCCACTGTTTGCGACTGTCATTGGTCATTACGACAGCTAATAGTGCCTAAAATTCGCGCTCAGCGGCATTACCACCTAATGGCGCGGGGCTCTTGAAGTGCTGTGATCACAAGCGGTGCAGCGGCGATTGTGTTTGCGAGGACGCCTGTAAAGAGCTTGTTTGTTTTCGCGTGATCAGTAGCACATATTTTTTAATGGCCCCTTTTTTCGCGGGTTAATGGCCTCCTCGCTCTCTTTCTTGTTGCGTTTCTCATTTGTTTGCAGGCTGCCTTTTTTTCACACTAGCCACCACACCATCCCCCCCCCCCCCCCCCCCACCCCCGCTTTCGCTTCTCCTACACCGCAGGACTCCCGGCCTCATATGCTGTGATGTCAGGGTTCAATTAGGCCAATACCAGGTTAGGGAATTAGTGAAGCAACCGATTTCCTCCGCGCTGTCCTACCGCTAGTGAGCTCCCCGGCTGTAGCCTGCTAGCAGGCTGCTCTCCCTCTGATTAGCACTAATGATAATGTAGGGTAATCTCTTTCGTTTGCTTTGAAGCCAAGCTTAAGTGGTGTGATGTGCTCCATTTTTTTTACGTACAGTCTTTTTTGTTGCAAAATATGTAGCATTATCTGACCCCTCTCATTACATACCACACTGCTCAATTTGTGTTGTTGTTTTGTTTTTTTCTGCCCAGACAGACATGGTCTGTAATTGATGTTACAGTCATTACAGTAATGATTTGATCTGGTCTTCATGGACTTGCACTTGGTCACACACACACACACACACACACACACACACACACACATATATACATTCACATACACACACACACACACACACACACACACACACAAATACACATCTCATAATCACAGAGAGAATTAAGTGTCAGTTGTGTGTAGCGTGCTGAATGCCCTGGTGGCATGGTGGATGGTTTCTTTGTGGATGACACAATAACACATACACAACCTGTGTCTGCCGCTGTGTAATCCTATTAGCCAGAGAGGAATCAATAAATCAATGGGTAGATGAACTGCCCTGTACAGAGGGGTGCCCATTTAAGCATGTTGTGTATTATTTTATTGATGTGCCTCTAAATGCTGGCATCAAGGTACTGAATGCTACTTAGGCCAAGTGCTGACATGACATCATAATAAAATACACTGATGCACTGACTTCGGCCATGCGGATAGTCCCAGATGGGCTTAAATACGCACGCACACACACACACACACACACACACACACACACACAGGCATCCCACAGATCAGCACATAATAGTTACCCAAATATAAATCCCAGATTTCTCTTGGTCTCAGAGACCAACTCTGATACACATTCCTCCTTCGGTGTGTCGAAGTGTAGGCACCGTTTCGTTGTACTGATAAGCTCATAGTAATGGTAAGCATTCACAGAATAAGAAAGACTCAGACTTTCTTTGGAAGTTATATACAGTATGTTCACTTTTAAAAATGTTTTAAAAATGTTAACAATGTTAATCATATTGCTACAAAGTCTAATTTCTCAAGTTGTTTTGTAAAGACATCACTCCTCTCATTCTCAAAGAAATTGCCCTGTACTAATGTCATTGTCAAATACATTTTGCGTTCTCAAAATATGGTAGGCCAATGTAATGGGGGTTTTTTTGTCCAGTAAAGTTTGCGGCTTGTGGAGAATAAAATATCTGCTACAGTATCCTTACTATTTCCAGATTACTTCTAGTCTCACTATTTTCTGTGCAATTAAGACATTCTGTCTTTTTCTGTCCTTCTTTGTTTTCTGTACTGTGAGGATAGGCGCCACAAACAAGCACAGATTCATACTTTAGAACCCATCAGACTGCCAGTAACCTTGTTGTTGATCATGAACACAAGAACGCACATTCCTTTATTGTTTGAGATGGATTTACAGTAAATCCAGTCGTCTGAAAAAATGTTGTCAGTCTGCTTATTTGACCCACCAAAATTTTTTGGAATTTTTGAATTCTATGTATTGTAATCATCCTTTTATTTAAGTTTATTTTTAAGCCTATTTGGATGCACTTTCACCTTAATGTGCGTGTTTGTAGCTCTTTTGACAATACTCGGTTTAATCCATTGTTCAAAGAAATCTTTATAGCATTGCTGGCTAATTCAAACATCAAAATATTTTGTCAGGTGCAATCTCTTTGTTGGTTTGTTTTCATAACCTTGGTGTCATAAAGAATTATTAGCTAAAATCGTTCTGCTCTGTCTTGCCTTACAACTGTCTGCCAATAAGTCAGAGAAAAGCTCTGATCATCCGCAGTGTATACGCAGGATGGACTGCCATCTAGTGGACATGCACTGCAGTGAAAAAACTCATTCTCTCTTCTTGTCTGGTCTGCTCCGAGGTTGTTAGCCCAAACTCTCAACCCACCCGACACTGCTCCCCAAGGCCCCAGCATTACTCTTCTAATATCAAATATTCTAAAACTCTGATATTCCTTGGCAATAAGATTCTACGTTTTTGCACTTTGTTTGAATACCATATTTTCTTATTAGCTTGAAAGGTGCCAGTGTTGATCACTGATTTAATTTGTACAGCACAGTTTTCAAACATTGTGAATCCTATTCAAGTCTCTTGCAAATGTATGTGATTATTTTAAAATAGGGTTTTGTTTAACGATAATTGTACTAAACCAGGGTAATCCAAAGAAAATGAGCCATAAATCAGATATATGTACTGTACAGTCTAAAGATGCATTGGACAATTAGAAAGATATGGGTAATCAGTCATACTCCATACTTTATAGTCCAGGCCTCTGCTTTGAACACCACATTGAGTTAATGATTTTACATGTAGCCTACAGTAATCTTTAAAATACAGACAGACTTAAACACACACACAGGGAGAGAGAGAGAGAGAGAGAGAGAGAGAGAGAGAGACTTCCTATCTATCAATGCTTTTCGGACACAAGGGCAAAGTGTTTCAGTATAATATAGGCAATGTGGGTCTCCAAGCAGCCATATTAATCTCCTCCAGTGCTGCCGGACCGGCTTTCATTAATGTGCCTCTCTCTCTCTCTCTCTCGCGCTTTCTCTCTCCCTTTCTTTCTCATTCTGTCTCTCTCTCTCTCTCCTACCACCCCGACGTCCACAGTTGAGGTCTCCATCAGGTGACCCAGAGAAGGGGGATCAGTATTCCGCCAGCCTGCCTGTGTGCGTTCATCCCGGCTTCGCCCGCCCGCCTGCACCCACAGTTGCTAATGTAATTGCTTTTCATTGATTCTGTCCTGCTAGGTAACTGCTTCTCATCCTTTCTCCAACGGGTCTCTGCCGAGAGGCCTCTGCCTGCCCGTGATGTGAAAAGTGTGTGTCCTTTTCAGCGTGTATAACGTGGCAGCTTTTTCATATGACGAGATGGCGCACAGACAGAGGATACCTCCACCACCAGCAACACCAAGCTCTCCGTTTTGAGTAGCCTATACGCTGAAACTTTCTCTGAAAGGTATTGACAGAGAGCGATCCCCTTGGAGTCTCATCAGACATTTCTCTCTCGCTCTGTCTCTCTCCCTCTCATTCCCTCTCTCTCTTGTCTTTTTCCCTAATTGTCAGGTCGAGCTGTAGCCTTTCGTCCTGAGGGGCATGTTTGTTTGTTACAGCTGCAGGGGGATGAGGGGGTCTCTCTCTCTCTCTGCTTAAGCATGGAAGCACTTAATACGCTGGCCAGACTAACAATGCAAACAGCTTCATTAACATTTAAGAACGAGAGCGGTGCACGTCTGGAGAAGAGTGAGTCGAGGAGAAAGGTGATGTCCGACTGTCCCCAAGCAGGCTCTTAGCGCTTCACACGTGGGCCGCTCGCCACCCAGGGATCATGTGATGTCACCATGTGAAGTGTGTGCCAGTGGGAGCTTGGCAGCAGTAGCCCTACAGGGCCGGAGCTGGAAGCGCTTTAAGAGACTTCTTGTCTGTTTGAATATGTTGGCATGCGTCTAAGGAATATATTTTAAGCAGCTTTATGTGTGTATATAAAAATATATAAATATACATGTAACTCTGGACAGAGTTGTGACCGTGGCTTCAATATGTGGCCCGCACACGCATACCAACACACACACACATGCGTGTGCACACACACACACACACACACACACACACACACACACACACACACACACACACACACAAACACACTAACACACACACACTCAGCAGAGCCGTAGAGGAACATACACTCGAGTGAATTTAATGTGCCAGCCAATGTTTGGAGGGTAGTATCAGATCAATGGAGATGGTTTCAAATCAGATCAGGCTGGTCCAGCAGTCTTTGGAGACATTCTCTGGCAGTGATGAAGAAAATCTCTTGCTTTTTCCAAGGATCAGAGCAAAGCTGTATTTAATGTAGCCATAAAGTAAGACAACACTCTCATGGCACTCATTAAAAATAAAAAGTTAAACTGTCTGTTCAAGGGCACAAACTAGTTCCAGCCAAAAATAATAACGTAATTGCCAGCAATAAATTATTTTACTGTATAGTTAACCAGTTATGCTAATTTACGTTGTAATTGTCAGTCTTTCAGGAATAACTTTGGAATGTGTCCTCCATGTCTAGAAAATTACTGTCCTTTCAAATCACATGTGACTTGCTTTGAGGCCACAATCTTCCGTTTCCATTTTAAGATCAGTCTACAATTGCAAACTTTGGCAGACCATAGAAGATGATCTTTGTATCAATGTTGTGTGTGTTTTGTTTTTTTTTAATCAGCTTGTATCACTGATCACCACAATGGCATGACAACAAAATTATTGTTCCTGCTAATCAGTCAAAATGACAGGGCCTTATTCAAATAGCTTTGAAATTTCTATTGTGTTTTGTGAAATCTTAATAATGACTGTGGCAATTTGCTGTAATACTGTCTGTACTGCTGACCGTTTCCGTTTGCTATTTATCAAAAATAGATGCCTTGATGTTTTTTGGGCAACAGACATGCTCAGACATAAAACTAAGACTAACCTCTTCTACACCATTGAGCTGTAATTGGTGGGATAAATCAAAACAATTAAATTCGGCAAATACTTAAACAAAATGGTCTGTTCACTTCAGACTGTCTCTCTTTATCTAAATGATGATGATTTAAATAAAACAATAACGTAATAACTATTCTCGGCCATATATATTTGCAAACATGCCTGATTTTTCGGCATCATTATGTTCCTCACTGAAATGTATATGGATCTGAAATACTGACATGTTGAGTGTTGAACTACAATATGAGATCTACATAAGAACTAGTTGGAGAAGTTAGGATTCCAATTTTCAGGGTGGCATATGCCACCACTGCCCAGCCAATGCGGTTCCTGTTAGATTTTCCTTTAGACGGCAGAGGAGGAGTAGCCTCGATGTCTTGCAGTCTGTTTTGTAGATTATTCAAACGGTTGGTGAAGCAACAAGGGCGTGTGAGCAGCAGCAGACGGAGGCCCAGTGAGGGCCCCTCTCATAATCTACATGGAAATGAATGATGAAATTCAGGGCACCATAGTGAAAGAAGGTTGATTTCCGGTGTGCGTGTGTGAGTGTGGGTGTGTGTGTGTGCCTGTGTGTGTCTGTATGTGTGTGTGTGTGTGTGTGTGTGTGTATGTGTGTGTGTGTGTATGTGTGTGTGTGTGTGTGTGTGTGTATGTGTATGTGTATGTGTATGTGTATGTGTATGTGTATGTGTATGTGTGTGTGTATGTGTATGTGTATGTGTGTGTGTTTGTATATGTATGTGCATAGGTGTGTGTGTGTGCATGTGTGTGTGTGTGTGTTTGCATATGTTTTCTAAGGTGAGGCCCCTAGGTGACGGCAAACAGCTGCCCTCTCTTGAGCTTTCTGACGTGGAGATGATGAAGAATGATAAAGCAAGTGTAATTAATGACTCCCATGTTGCCTTGCACTCGAACGCATCCATATGAAATGCACCAAGAAGAACCTGTTCTGTGTCTCGCCGGGCATTTTACTACAAAGGAACCAGACTGGAACTCAAACTTTAGTTCCCATGTTCCAGCCATTACAGCCCAGATTAAAATCTCAAGTCAATTAACAGATGAAACACATTTTTCCAAAATAGGTCTCGCTGTTTTTCAAGGCAATCGATTTGGGAGCCATTTAGTTAATTCATGAAATAATTTACCCAATGATGTCATGTCCATTTCTTTTTATCTTGAAAGCGAACCAACTTATCTGCCTATAAGCACCGTTAATAATGGCCCATCAAATAAATCTTTTGAAATGAGTATGCCTCTCCCATTATCAATAATTAAGTGTGATTAAATAAAACAATAAAAGGCATTACAAGGGCTATTGATCATGTGATTTCTGCCTGACTCTGTCAGATAAAAATTAATTGGCTGAGGGATAACCCGTGGAAGTGTTTTGTTACACTAATTTCTCATCCAAAACAGTGCAGAGCCGAAGCAGCATTCTAATAATAGACTTACTGCAGAATATCTGTCCTTATTCACTAGAGCTGTGTGCTTCTCTATGTAAACGGCAATGCTGTCTTCTCTCCTCTACGACAAACAGATACAGACAGAGATGACTCCACAGATGCTTAACGCTAACCAGCAGCTTCACCAGTTTTTAGTGATATCTTACATGATGTATTGGCTAGGATGTCTGTGGAAATAAACAACTACTAGCTAACTTGCTGACATCTTTGGGGGATAATGAAAGCTGTAAAATGCTATTAGTAGTTAGGATGTCATCTGTGTTGATGAAAAACAGAATGACTCGTTAACCTGCTAAGTTGCGAGGCAACAACTACTACTACAAGTGTGTGTGTGTGTGTGTGTGTGTGTGTGTGTGTGTGTGTGTGTGTGTGTGTGTGTGTGTGTGTACATAGTGAATGCTGCAGGATGATGTAACTCAGGTTAAGTGTGTCCCCTGGAGGGCCTGTTACACAGCGCAGTATGCATACGGCATCCTGTAATGCAACTCAGCCTTGACAGTCATAACCGGTCCTGTCTATAGACACATGGAGGCGAGAACTCATTCATGTTACCATGGCATTTGCACAGCCCATGTCAAAAGTGTCAAACTACAGCTTTATATAAAAATTTTACTCTACTTTTGCATACAAAGAAATGAAGTGCTGATACGTGAAATAACATCACAAGGGTCTGTCACAGAGACAGGCTTGACAACGGCTTTGGTATTTTAACACAGTTTCATTAGGGGATTTTAAAAGCTATATACTGTACCTTGCCCATAAATATATTATGAGACATTCTCTAAAGACCTCGGCAGGCTGAAACAATGTTTTTTTTTTCTTTGTGTAATCTCAAATGGAAAGAGCAAACATCTGAGAGCAATTGAAGTGTCTAGTAAAAGAAGGGCTTCTCCTCAGTGGTTGGATTTAGCTGTGTGCATTATGAATCTAAATGCTTTCTGAGCACAGTTTGATTCTTGTCTGTGATTTTGCTTAGCAGGAATCAGAGGATGCAATAATGTTTTCAAGCATTAAACTCGAAATGTAAAGGGAGCCTCATCCATCACTGGATGCATTTTGAGACGGAATGCAGAGTTCAATATGTTTTCCTCAAAGTCACCTTGAGGACATCGTAACACATGTCTGAGCATCTTTGTAGTCGCAATGGGACATGGCTACACTCTTATGTGGCGTTCTTGGACCAATGAGGGGTTCTCCCCCCGGCCTTTGGCTCCATATTAAGGTACAGTTAGTGATGTAGAGTTTCCGATTCAGTGGAGAAGGAGTGACCACAGCGTTACTTGTTAAGCATGAGCTAATGTTTTAAAATGTAACACATGACCCCGGTGCGCTGCCAAACTACACATACTCACTTCCATTTGCTCTGCGGCTTTGAGCTGGACTGGTGATTCAGAGTGAGACTCCTTAAGTATCAGTCCATGTGGAGTTTTCTTTTTCTTTTTTTTTAAGACAACAGACTACTCACCTCACAGCAAAACACACATGGTTTTAATTTGCAGAAAATAAACTTGACATTGTTAAAGCCAATTTCAATTTTTATGGGCAAAGATGAACATTTTCCACGAAGCACCAGCTTGCAACTAGATTTCATGCATAATGTGGTTCATGCATAATGTGGAAAAAAGACACCACCCAAATATTACATTGTACTCACTTGAGAGAAACCACATAATAGTCTAAAGGCAGCATTCTAACTTCTAACCCAAATATATATTGATTTGTTGTTTTTTTTAGGAAACTCAAAAAGCTCTTTGATAAAATTCAGATATGTTTGTGTAAAATACTGTCCCAAAATGTAATACCATTTAGGAATGCCTGCAGTTTCAAGTTTATGAGTCTCCATTGTAGATGTTTGACAATATAGATATGACATGTACGAATAAGTTATTTATATAGAGGTAGGCCAATTGAAAAAACTATATTTAATTTACTGTGGAACTGGGGATGTTGCATAGCGGTTTGGGTATAAAAAAGCATTCCTTAATTTGACAAATTTCAGCCATGTGATCACCAGGGTAAAGCTTAAGTAGATTGCAGTGAACAAATGGATGCTTAAAAAAAACAAAATTTTCCTAAGGATCCCTACTTATTCACATGGGTTTTAGATTTGCTTTGAAATGTCCCCCACGTCAAGACAAAACAACAACACAGGCTATGCTTAGTGGGGGGAAAATGTTTGTCCTAATTATGTTTCCAAAAAGTTTCAAAGTCAGGAATTTTTTGGACCTGAAATTTCCCCTTCCATTCATTTCTGTTATTGATTAAAGCCTAATTTAATGTCTGTGTTACTGAGAACAAAGAACTTTCTGATTACAACTCCACTACCCCCCACCCCCACCCCGCCTCCATACACCACCTCCACTCCCCACCCCGCCCCCTCTCCCTCCCCCATACACTGGCGGAGTTACTGTTGCTATCAAGGGAGGCAATCAAGAGAATCACATCGATAACGTTCACCACGGTGAACCACACCAACACAGAGGCCCTCAGACCCACAGCATGCTCTGTCCCTATGGCCAGGCTCTCCGCTGTGAGTGAGCCCGAGGCTGTTGTGGAAGAGCGCGATGTGCTCTCTAACCTTGTGACGACTGCTCAGAGCATCTCCTATAGACTTAAGGCCTTCACTACAAGAACATACAACAAATCAATCAGTAAATTCAACAATAGACCATCTCATGTATGATCGTGATATCAAGCAAAACTGAAGGAAAAATCAAGTAGTTCACATCATGAAATGGGAAACTCGTCAAATGGTGCTAAGGCATGTACATGCACATTGTACATGTGCAAATCCGTACAAGACTGACCAAGCCCCTTTAGTCTCGTCTAAAATAGCTAAAGTGACAAGCCATCTGTTCTTTGAGCTTCATAGTGGCCAATCTTGATTAACTCTGTGACCTCTAAAGCTTGGGTTTTTTTCTCTAATCACCATTCGGTTCCTGTTCATGATGATGGTGTCAGCCGTAAATGAGTCTTAAGGAGAATATGATAAGAAAAAAGGCATTTCAAAGTTATTGGCACACATCTATTGCAAATTATAATATCTTCCAAAATCTTAGATAGGCTCTATTGTACTATAGCCATAGTTATTTTCTGTATGATATCTTTCAATGAAATCAGTCTGTTGGTATGTTTTTTGGGAACACAGTGATAAACAGTATCAGATCCATCTCCGGCATGCATACTGTATGGCTAAATAAAGGGAATTTGCCATAGCATGCCTTTTTCCAGATATGTCCTCTTTGTACTGTAGTGCTCATCTCGTTTTTTTCAGCGAAAGCTGCGGGGGTGCCTTGTTGTCTGAGATGACTCCCTCGAAACAATCAATAAACTTGTGCACTGTCTCCAAGCAGCACAACATGTGCAGAATAAAAAACGCAAGAGAAGAAACCAGAGAATGTCTGAATCAGACACAGATGAATCATTGTTATTCAAGCAAAGAAAATGAGGGTTTGGTTTTCAAGGACAAAATTGTGCAAAGACGACATGCATGTTTTCCTAAAAGTGGTGTATCCCTGAAATGTAATTAGAAAATTAGACTGATATTTTTGTTTTTTGTTTTCTGTTAAGTAATTATATGTATCATGCTACACATTTAATATTTTGAATGTAAATCACATCCTCATGTTTTTACCAGTTAGTATAATCACAGGAATAGTTCCTTTCAAGGGGGGGGGGGGGGGGGTAGATTATGTATACAATCAGTTTTTGGTATAACTTTTAGATTACATTAATGCCATTCATATTCCTATGTATTGTCTTCACTCTATACAATACAATAACTATATACATTGGATTAACATGATTTTCATTTATAGAAAGTTTTTATCAGAGCTTACCGAGATGATTCTTCCTCCTCTATTATTTGCAGTTAATGGTGTCTTCTTTGCTTTGATGTATTATTCAGCAAAAAAACAATTCTCTCTGTTTTCCTATCCTCCACTTCCTGACCTTTTCCCATTTCCTCTGGGCGGGTCTTATTGTTTTAATCTGTGATGGAGGAATAAATACGATTTAAGATTTTGATTAGCACATTTTTTCTCCCCGTTTGCCATCGGTGACCTTTGGTTCAGTTTCTTGTGTGTAGGCACACACTGTGTTAGTGCACAAATACATTTATTCATGGTGGGAAGAACAATTTCTATCTAAAATATTCAACTATGCCTCGGCAGATATGTAAGAATGTCTCTCCTGAATATAATTACGGATACTATCCGAGGCCTGTTACATTTTTTAGTCAGCAGACAAGCTAAACTTCCCATTAAATTACAGGTAGCCAAAAATATTCAGTGTCTTCATACATGATAACAACAGTTCAGGGGTTTGGAAAAAGTAGTCCACACATTCTGCATTTTTGAAGTGAGATAAGTGTTTTATAGCACATTTTTCATGCACAGATTGCAACACAAATAGCTTTAGAAAGATAATATAGCAAGACATAGTTTTTGAATCCCTTACAAAGAGAATATAACAAGACATAACAGACAATATATATTTTTTTATCAGTTAAAAGTCCATGGCCCAGTGGTGACTGAACAGCGCAGTGCATTATGTAATTTAACAGACCAACCCGGTAAACTTGTTGGCCATCAATGGTTCTGGAAGCACAGATCAATCTGAAGTGAAGTCGTGAGTGATCTCTCTGAGTAGATGCTGTAAATTCAGCAAGCCGATCAGCAGTTCAGTGTACCTCTGATAGCCATCTCTTGTGGACTTACTGTGACTATGACTAACATTCCTGCCAACACAACATCCTAAAATACATGTGTTGTTGTAGGCTATGAAATGCACTTTTGGCTGACTTGTCCAAGTGCAGTGATGGAAAACCTGATAGGTTGTTTAAGAGAATCAGATTGTAGCAACAGCCTGCATTCTCATTTAGATTGGTTCAGTAGCCTTCTATCCCAAAAACATTTTGCCTGTATTGGTTTAGTGGGTGAGAAAGCTGCACAGTCTGTGATGGAAAGCTATGGAAAGCTGCCTGATGCACAATAGGCCTACACTACTGCTATTAGCAAGTAGGTCTACACATATTTATTTTCTTCAAACTAACTTTCAAAACTGGTTGATGATTTAATTATTGTAAAAAATAAGTTAGGCCTACGTGTTAAGTTGTTATGTAATATCTAAACTCTACTCTTGCTGAATGTAAAATATGCTATTGATGACTAATATTTTAGGTAGGCCAGGCAGTATTGATTTGGCAGTATACCCTAGGGAGCTAAAGTGTCGGAACCAGAGCGGTAGATATGGCTCTGGTCGGAACCATAGACTGTAAAGGGTCGGAACCCCCGCGTCATATCCTATTCTCGCGATAAAAGTGTTTCCCGGTAACCTGGGGAAACGAGAATTCGAATTCAAAGCGAACCCCGGTGAAGAAATGAGTACAAAAATGACATAGAAGCTAAGTTAGCATTTGCGAGTTACAAAAAAACTCTTGGAAACTGTGAAATGTAAGTTATACTGCCGATACGAGCATTTTTTCATCCTTGTTATTTATTTAAATGCATGCTTACCTTTGTCGTTTCACATTTCTGCTTGCTAATAGCCATCTGATTAAACTAGCCTAGCTTCCCACTGAACAGCGTTATTGAGCCAGCTAACTTGGCCTAGCGTGTGTGTCTCTTTGATAGGCACCCATTTGCTTGCAGCAACTGTAAACAAAACTGCATTTCTACATGCTTAACATTGCATACGAATGCTTCGATGGTTGACTTTAAGTTGACTAACGTTAACGGTACCGGGAAGACGTTTGTGAATCTCTGATGTTAACGTAAGTTGGTTCGTCTGTTTCACTGGCTTCATAACTTATGCTAGGGTTGGCTAACGTTAGTGAGTGGATACCATTTTCACATTGATTAAAGTTGAGTGGCGTTTATCCCATAAAAGGAAGCGTTAACTCACCCGAACATATCCCGAACAAATCCCAGACATAACGTTAACGTGTATCAAAACAGAGACCGAGGCATTCTTAGTGTGTAGAAGGTGCCCTTTTGTAAGGATCATATGATGTACGTCCTTCAAACTAGTTAATATTCTCATCAATTAACAAAACAAGTTAATGTATGGCTAACCTTAATTGTGAGGGCAAATTATTCTGCTGTTTTATACGTCAAAGAAGGTTAAATAATTCATAAATTAACTACAGTGATAAGCAAGTGACTCGCGAGAGAGCCCTCCATCCTCACCTCTGCGTAAAGTGTCAAACTTTGTCATTGAAGTTTAGTATGAAATATCATTGTATTACGTTTGCAATGAACTAGCTGTAACGTTATGTTGATTTGCTCTTGCTTATTCCATGCTACATCTGCCTGCAGATTACCTTGCTGAGTGCCTTATAAAAAAAGAAGACATGCCATCACCACAAGTCTTACAGCCCGTCCTCAAAATGAAAGTGGATGAACTCTTCCTGAATTGGTTGAGTGAGTCCAACACTCAGGTGGTCCTGAAGGAATACCTCTGGAAGATCAAGAATGGAGACAAGATCGAACTTGGCTCAGGGGACGGCAAAGACAATAGTACCTCCTTGTTAAGTGAGAATGGCCACTCACCTATCAATAAGGGCACACCTGACAGGACTTCAACACATGGCTGTACTGCATCCAACCCTCCATCTTCGACGTTGCCTTCTGCCAGTGGAGGTCTTGCCCGTGCGGGGTCCAGTGCAAGGGCTCCGCGACGCTCTGTCAGCACCAAGAAGGTAGGGGCTGCTTGTCTCTTATTGAGTGAGTGCGTGTGCATGGGCTCAGTTACAGAGGGACAACTATTCCTGATTATGTTTGGAGAAAAACCTCTGTGCTTTTAGTCAGTAAGCAATGGCCCACCCCACTGTATGTAACAGGTCTTACTAGTAAGCAGATTTTTTTTTATCCAAAATATTGCCCCATATATTATATGTACATACATCCTCACATCCATCAATCTTAGCAGCCTGCAGCCATGGTTAGATTTTGTTGCTTTGCAGGCAGGGTCTCTGCCCTGCTAGGTTTCCTAGCTCCGTGCCAGAGCAACGGGTGAGAGAGTGCACATCCACTTCATCCCCCTTAATGATGTTCCCTTTGATAAAGGCATCGCATCTAAGCACATTTTTTATTTAGCCAGTAGTTGGACACTTGTATCCAAATGTATTATACTCAGGCCTACATGTAAGTTACTCCCTGAATCACATCATGCATTTCAGTCATGCAGTATGAAATGGAACTGTTCAATGTCTAGTCAACAACATCCTTTACATCCTTGTAAGGGAATATCCTCTATTTGTTGTCACTGTGAGATGGCTTTATTTTGTATTGGCATTTCGGTTCTGCTGACCTTAAAAAGTCTGTGAATGTAGCCTATTTAAAAAGGTAAGTCCACTGTGACTGGAATAAAGGGAGGGATGATGATTTCTGATCCACCTTTAGGCCCTGTGTGTCTGTGTCTGTGTCTGTGTTCGTGTCTGTATCTGTGTGTGCGCGCGCTTGTGCCCTCCCTGACCTCCTTGCCAGCATTGGCTGAATGTCCAGTACTAGAACCATTAAAAGAGCAGTGCGCCCTGAAGGGATCAGACAGTGGACAAAGCTTTCGATCAGTGTGATTTTGGGGGTTGCAATATGGCTGAAAGGCTAGGCCTATGTGTTAAACATGCATGACCATGTTTATTTCAGCATGTCCAGCAACAGCATGAGCCTGTTATGAGATGCCTATTTATGAATAGTCTATTTGTCAATATATTCTGCCTAGGCCTTATATGACCACAGTGCTTTTGAAAATAATATGAAAACACTCAAGGTCGGAAAAGGCTGAGCTCTGTCTTGCCATGATCAAGTTAAAGGGCCAGAGATATGTCTCTCATCTCCTTTCCCCTGTCTTACCACAAGAGGATGCTGAGTGGCCTTGCCAGCCGAAAGCGTGGATCCAGTGTCCACCTCAGACACAGGATAATGGAGCCGGCATGTCTGTCTGTCTTTGTGTGTGTGTGTGTGTGTGTGTGTGTGTGTGTGTGTGTGCGCGCGCCTGTGCCTGCTTGTTGTGTTACTCTGCTGAAATACTTTCCATGTGTTCCACCCAGCCCCACCCCACCCCACCCGACACTGGGCACGGAGTGAGCGGCGCAGGCTCTGTGATCCTGTCAGGCAGTGGAATGATAATGGGCCGCTCCCACCGTTGGTGGTCATCCATGTGGGGTGGGTCTCCAAGGGGGATTGTAGCGTCTCTGTGTCTTTACCACATTGGGCATTGTTTAGATTATAGAACCCCTGTGAGCTGGATAAACGACATGAATTACAATGTCCATCAGAGAAATCAGTCGTTGCAGAAAGCTACTGCCGTTTGGGGATGGATAATAATAATGACTTTGTTTTACATTTTGTTATAAACTTGCCTGTGTGTCTGTAGACACTACTTTGTGCATGTAGGACTTTACATACTAAATCTGAAGAGATTCTATAGCAGCACTTAACACTCGGCAATGAGAGCGATAAGAAACAGATTATAGATCGGAGTGTCTGCAGCCTTACGACAGTGAGACTTCAAGACAGCTGACGCACCCTGCGTCGGCCCGCTTGGTCGCATGTCAATGAGACAAGCAGTCAGTCTGAGCCAACCAGGCTGTCTTTGTGAAGAGACTGCCAAATCCCCTTTCCCTTAGTAATTCCTGATATGATTCCCTTAGTCATCTTAAGCCTGTCAATTCATTTGCATGGGGCGTTTTGAATGTTTTAGGGTATGTTTAGCTTTGTTGTAGGCATTCACTCAGCTCAAATGGTTCAGCATGTGACGAGTTTGATAGCAGTTGTGGTGTTCTCTTTTTCATTACCCATATAGCCTAGTGGAAGGAAGTGAGACAAGATCGAACTTTTTTTTTTTTTAATCTAAATGCAGCCCAGTTGTCAACCAGAACAAACACAAATAAACATCTCCCCCATGTCCCCCCTTGAGGAATAGAAACTAGGCCTACCTCTGGGATAACTTGTTTTGATGGCCTGCCCAGGGCGGGCTCGGGTTAGAGGGTCAGGTTGGTGTGGGCAAGGCTACATCACAGCTGGGTAATTTTGGGGGGAGGTGTCAGGTCAGGTCAATGGAGGGTGCAACAGCTGTCTAGAAGCCGAGCTGTTGTGAGCACAGGTGTTGTTGGGCCTGCTAAGTGCGTGACACGTGCTGTGTGAATGTCAGCTTTTATATCGTGGCGCGTGTGTGAATGTCGGCTCTCTTTCTGGCTGCACTACCTCAGATTTGATAAAAGTTTCCCTTGTGTAATATATGTGGTCAAGCAGTGAAGGCAAAGACCAATTTCTGTTCGGAAGATTGGTGGAGCTGGATTGGCATAATGGGTCTCCATAGCCATAAAAAAAGTGGAAAATGGAGGAAGAGGACAGCCTGGTATAATTTTTCAGCTATTGTTTCTGAAGATTTTTTCGATAATGGTCCCACTCCATCCCCCGCAACCCCCTCATCCTTTGAAAGACATCTGCGAGCAATGAATCTCTGTCATAAGCTTTGCCATTTTCTGTACGTCTGCTTAATACGATTTCTCATTGGGAGAGGGGGAAAGAGCTTTGACAGATGTGAAAAGGCTTTGATTTCCGTGTCTAGTTCTTTTCTCAGGCGCTCCGGCGACCTGTTTGGCACTGTTCGGCAGACGGGACAACTGTTGTACATTTCATATTTTCTGGCATGTGACGCAAGCAAGCGTTTGCCCGCAGCTTGTCAGAGAGCATTAAGGGGATTCGGCTCTAGCGTCGAGTCATGCTCTATTTTAAGCAGGGGGGGCAAAGGAATTCCAGAATACAAATGCATTCTTCAAAGGATTAGTTAAAAATTCAATTAACGTCATGCCGAATGCAGCCCGAGACAGCTGCTCCTAACATTGACACAAGACACCGACAAAGATAGCCTTGGTTCCCTTGTGCGGGAATTAGCTACTCAGAAACCCGGCCCCAGCAGCTTCGTGCTGGGTGCTGTGTGCACAGATGCGTCGGCCGTGTAATACAGTGTGAGGGAATGCGGCGCGGTCATACGCTGCTAATTGTCACAATAAGTGGCCGCTGGTCATTGTCTCGATCGCGATTTGATTCTATTTGTGATGGATGGATGTGGGCGTGGTGGGCTAATTTGGAGACTGAGGGCCTGCGAGAATGCTGCCTGTGGCCCATCCCGGTCCCAGTTATTTTTAAAGTCCGTCTGCACAATACTTTCACTCTTAGTGTGAGAATGGACCAGAGATGGAATGATTGCTTTATTGATCTTTTATCGTTTTGGACATTTGTTCTTTCTTTCTTTTTAGCGTGAAGTTACATTTTGTCTTTCCATGTTGCTTGTAAGCAATGGACATTAATCCCACATTATTTAAAGCGCAGGCCATGGTGTGGCCCAGTGATGGAAAATGTCTATTGACCGCCTACATTACGGAGCCTTTTAGTAGCCCATCTTGTACAGATTTCAACATCACATTTGACCTCCAGGGTTGCTTAGCCCTCAGAGGAAAATATGTCTTACTCAGAATGTCCTCACACTACTTCTGGTTTGGCGTTTTCTTTCTAGGATTCAAAGGTTTTATTTGTTAGGTTGTTACTTTTGAAGAAGAAATTAATGCTGACTGCTTAAAATCTTCCCCCAGACTGTGTTTTGTGTTTCTCAAATGCAGAACAACTGTTGTCTGCCCTTTTGGGCCATTCGTGCAACATCTGTGGATTCTGCATAAAGGGTTCCGAAGAAATAAAACACTTATGAATGATTAACTTCCCCTCAGCTCTTTGTCTCAAAAACCTCAGATTTCCTTTCTGTCCTGTCTCAGACTTTCACCCGAAGTTTCCTCTTTTTAAGAAAAAAACATATTCTGTTCATGTCTTATGCTGTTAAATTCCTTCCATAAAGTTCAAAATGACTTGGGGCAGGCTGTTGCTTTGCCAAACAACATGTTCTTCAACTCCGAGTAAGATCGCTCTCCAGCTCGGAGACTGGGAAGGCGTGAAAGGGGATGGTGGGAGCAGAGGTAGTAATGGATCTGGATGCACTCATGATGCTATTGACGTGCTTATGGGAGGGAAGCAACTCATGGTCAAACAGCATTCCTATGTTCAAACAGCATTTCTATGTTTTTCTCCCTAAATTTCTGTGTGTGTTTGTGTGGGACTGCTGTTCTGACATGGCTAGTACAATGTCACCACCTAAACGTGTGTGTGTGTGTCTGTGTGTGTGTGTCTGTCTGTGTGTGTGTGTGTCTGTGTCTGTGTCTGTGTGTGTGTGTGTGTGTGTGTGTGTGTGTGTACTAGCCATGTCAGAGCAACGCACAATGTCACCACCAAAACACTCTACCCTGCCCTGTGTTTGTGTCTGCTCTTCTGACATGGCTAATGTCACAGCGTCAGCCACTGGTCGTTTAGGTCACTCTACCCCATCAGCGTTATGCAATGGGCTCAGGACACAGTAATATACGGAATGTGGCATTTAGTTCCTTCGTGGTGCTTATCTCTCAGTACTGCGGGGCATTTCAGCCACATATCTGAATCATACATGTCTGTTTAGTGCATTACAGACGCCCTGATGTATTTTCCAATTGCGTTGGGGCGGGGGGGGGCTAAAGCATGTCCATTGGCTTGCCCCACTTTGACCCGTGTGTGTGTGTGTGTGTGTGTGTGTGTGTGTGTGTGTGCGGTGGGCTTCGGTGATGGGACGCACAGCTGCTCTATGCAGAGTGGCAGCATTGGCAGAGACAGCTGGCTCGCTGGCACACTCGCTGGCTGGCCCCCTTCTTGCCCACACAGAAAATACCCATGGCCTACCCGTTCAGTCAGCACCAGCCCACCACCATCTCCAAGCCACGCGCTGCACACTGAGCCAACAGTCAGAGTAGGGAGCCGTGTGTGTGTGAAACACTGGTTTGTCGTCATCATGTGGCCCCCCTGTTGTTTATTGGGTGGGTGGGGGGGGGGGCTTTCCCACAAAGCTCAGCAGTGACAGAAAAACAGAATCATCAAATCTCCTGCTGTAAGTTTACTTTGGCCCTCCTGTGGTTTTTGATTTGTGCCGGTACGCACGTTCCATTTGTGCGCTGCATGTTGACCAGTATGTTGGATGATAAAACGGCACATCAGCTGCATGCAGACAGCGTATGGGAAGCACACTCTTTCCTGCTACCGGAGGTCAGGATTGGCCACTGCTGAGTTGAAAAGCATAACAGATCTTGTGATGCGCCCCTAAAGAAAAGAAAAATACAGATAATTCAAAAACACAATATTCTTTATTTCGTTTAGGGTTGTGGCTCATGCTGCAATTTTATTTACATTTATTTATTTATTTATTTATTTATTTATTTATTTTTGCTTAAACGTGAGCACCGGTTTGGCGGCTGTCCAAATCCATTTATGCTCATTAAGCTTGTTTTAAAAACAATAACGGTTGTTTGCAGGTGTATGTGAGGAGAGGGAGGGAGGGGCACCAAAGTAGCTATTGCTAGGGTTTCTTTTGGATCAGCATGTTTACGGGGGAATTGATGTAATTGCTGTCAGTTGAGGAGCGGATGTTTGCCAGCACTAAAGATACCTCTGTTTTCTGCAGCTCCTGTTTCGTGTTTCGTAGTGATGCCCAAACAGTGCATGTTGGGGCTTTTAATAGTCCGAGACTGGTTCAGCCATCATTCTTTGAATTCAACACCTCCCCCACCTCCACCAACACTTACCGACTAAGTCTTGTCAACTATAATAAGATATGGAATGGCTGGAAGCTGCAGCCTTGGAAGGCAAAATAAACAAAGTCCACAAGCGGACTCTCTGTCGGTTTCTTTATCTATTTTTTGCCTTTTTTGAAATACAGCAAGGAAAGCCCTGTTGTTTTGAGAAGACCATATTCAAGTGTATCACTTGCTTACAGTGCGACAAAAGAATGTCTTTAGAGAAAATACCGGAATCAAAGCCTTCATTAAAAATAATATAATAATGATGACAACTCTCCATTACACAGACATGATTTGGGACACAAATAGGAAGGCTTTTCAAGTTGTTTGGACTTAACAGGCTTTTTAAACTAACTGGTAAGTCACACTGTACCGGCACAATTGTTCTTTAGTCTGTAAAATGAGTAGAGAGCAGGCGCTATGGTGATGATCATAATGATGTGGAGGACATGGTCATTAGCGTTCAGCCGTCAAACACGAGGCTCCCAAAACAACAGGTTTGTCTCTTTACATAACCTTCTGCGAGTGCAATGGAATCCAAACTGGAAAAGGCAGACTCATTCCCACCCTCTCTTTTTCCTAGTCACACACACACACAGAAACACCCTCACCCCTATCTCCTCTGTGACTAGTGTGTTAGAGTGTGTGTGTGTGTGTGTGTGTGTGTGTGTGTGTCGGTCGGTGTGTGTATGTGACCTTAGGCAGGCAGGGTGGGATGCATGGAAGGACGGGCAAAGCAGTCTGTGTGAGCATTGCAGGGGGCTCAGGACAGCAGCTGCCAGTCCCTTTCAGCCGCTCCCTCACCCAACTAAGAAGCCTCTTGCCTGCAGTCCGATAAAGGAAAGCAGTGCGTTGAGTAGCTTGGTGTGTGTGTGTCGGTGTGTGTGTGTGTCGGTGTGTGTGCGCGCAGTCACACATGTGTTTATGCTGCATGTGTTGGGACAGTACCACAGTTCACAGAGGAAGATTATCCCGGGCCGGACGGAGGGACTGTTTACAGTAAGCTCTTCTCGCAGCAGCACCCCCTCCTCCTGCTCCTGCTCCTGCTCCTGCACCCTCGCCGTCTGTCGGGGCTTTTAGTTAGCCGTGCGCCTTGGACAGTCACTTGGTCAGTTGAGTAGTAAGCTTGTGCGTGGGTGCCTGTGTGTGTGTGTGTGGTCTCTGGACACTCTTCATCGCCGTTGTCACCGGGAGCATTAGCTGGTGAACAGGAGGAGGAAGATGAGGATGAAGGAGTTGTCTCTACGGCAGGACCCGGACCTGAGGAAGGAGCTGGCCCTGCTGGCCCGCGGCTGCGACTTTGTGCTGCCCTCACGCTTCAAGAAGAGGCTCCGCGCCTTCCAGCAGGGACAGGCAGGTGGTCTCCTAACTTGGCTCGCCATGGTGTGCCTATATGTTTGTGTTTCAGCTAACTTGCACTTAACCACCCCATTCTACTATCTAAAAGCAAGCCTAACCAGTGGTCTGGGGTTGATTGAAATCCTCTGTTTTTTGGGGGTTACTCTGTGTTGTAGTCTTCACTTAAATACCCTCCCCTTCCCTTTTATTCAGTGGGTGGGAGTTGGAGTGGACTTGTTTTTTTTATACATAGGCCTTTAATTATGTATGTATTCATTTATTCCTTCATTCATTTATTTATTTATTTATTTGCTTACTTACTTATGTGTGCTTACCTATTTGTGGGGTTTGCCAGTGTTGGCGTTGTTGAGAGGGGTAGGGCAGGCTGCCCTTGCAACTCTGACCGTCACTGTGGCATTCTTGTGAGTGTGCTGGGATGTCACAAGGATTAGCGACTAGGCTCAGGAGCCTACTAATGTTTAGCATGAAGAGGGAGCAAGCAGGAGTGGAGGGAGAAAGAAAGAGAGAGAGAGAGAGAGAGAGGACGACCGCTAGAGAGGGAATGAGCTATGGGAGAGAGGAGGGGAAACTTCAGATCCCTCTCTCTCTCTCTCTCTCTCCCTCCCTCTCTCTGACAGGAGGTGCGCATTCCCTTTTATAGACATGACTGACGCTGAGAGTCCCAGGCAAAGATTAACAGCATCCCAGCCAGCTCGCTGCCAGCGCTAACACTACACAGAGGCACATCAAAGAGCTGCCCCTAGAAACCCCTAGAAAGGCCCAGAAGCCTTATAAGGACCCCAAGTCACTGTGTGGCTCATTTTCGAGGTGGCTCGTTTTTTTAACTCTGCGTCTCTTCAGTGTTGTCTCTGAGCACGCCTGCCTTTGTCTGTGTTCACCTACAGTATGTGAGTCAGGCTCCTCTTTGACTGGTGATGTGGACAGTAAACAAACTCGTGATTTAAGTTGGTCAAGTGGACGACCACTTGCCACGCTACGATGCGAAAGCTGCTCGCTCACTCACCCACATGCCACCTTTATCAGTCGTCACATCTTCTCCATGGTGTGGCTGCTTGCTTGTTTTATGTGCGCGAGGGTGTGATGTAATTGAGAATATCATGGTGGCTGCTTACTAAATATCACCCAGACAGATTGAGTTGTGAGATTCCCTAGTTGTGTAAACAGTGGCTGACTAGCTGGCATGCGGCGTGGCCCTGTTTCATCACACGGTGCTGTTTTTAGTGCATACACGGGCTGGATGCTTGTGAGACTACAGATGGGCCGCTCATTCCACCGTGAGAGCCAGTAGACTAGAGATGCTAACCTGCTGCCAGTCGCCCAGGGGGGCCGTGTTTGTAGTTCTTTGTTGTATCCAGGCTTGGAATTTCAACATTCTGGGGGCAAGGCCACTTGGCCTTCAGTTGGGCATATTTGGTGGAGGGCACAAAGGCCACATGTCAGGGCACTAAGGCCAACGTTAACTATACAGTAGTAGGCTATAAAAATGATCAAAGTTGTATTTGCAGTAGACCTGCATCACTGTATGAAACATTACAAAAACATGAAATATGACACATTACATATAACTGTAAATTAACTGATCATCTAATATTTACAGATATCTAGGCTATATTTAACATTTATTTGATATTTGGCCTGTTATGAAATCATGTATTGAACAATTTAAGCACAGCTCAGCTTTAAGAAAGTCAAATAGCCTAGATGCATGCTTAGCATTTTGTGATCATTAAGGCTACTTTCACAAACTCTTAGTCAGCTGTCTTCTGATTTACCGATATCTAGGCGACATTTGTAATATTTATTTTGTATTTGGCCCGTTATGAAATAATGTGGAACAATTTAAACAGTGTAAAACTTAAAGCCCAAATTTGGAGACATCCATGTATGTTGAAATTTACTGCAAATTCAAAACAGGATTACTCTGGAACGGCTAACTGTACACCTGCTTTACACCTTTGTGTTCGGTAAGGTCTGCTGTTTATTCTGATGTATGGTTTGTCATGTGTTAAACGAGGGGTTCGTGAAGTATTCCGCCGAGATGAATGGGTAGGGAGATGGACGCAAAACCTTGAGTAGAATTTAAGATTAAATTGAATGATATTATTTACTTTTCTCGCGAACCGTTCATCACAGCATTTAGCGGCTGACATCGTTTAAAAGCTGAGAAATAGCTCTTTCGTGTGATACTTGTGATGTCTGTGTGATGAGTAGGCTACTTCGCAAGTAGTTCAACTGAGAAGAATGGGTGAATTTGGACGCACTTCCTTTCTTGCGCTAACTTTCTCCACTGCGTAATTTGCGCTGTGAATGCTAAGATTGTTTTGACAGGCCATAGGCTAAATATATATCGCTATTAGTAGGACGCAAAGCAGAAAATTGAAAGAAGGGGGCACCAAGGCCACCGTGGCCTGTAAACCTCTGATTTTCAAAGGGCCGTCACGGCAAACGCAAGGGGCTACGACGGCCGTGGCCGCCGTGAAATTCCTACCCTGGTTGTATCCCATTTTCCCTTTCTTTATAGAATTAGGTAATAGTCTCATCATGGGGCCAGACCTTGACGCTACATGGCAAAATTAATGGACATAATCTGAAGTGTGATTTGAAAAGCTGAAAAGCTTTTCAGAAACGGAACAGAAGCAACCCTAAAGCATACAGAGTTTTAATCCAAGACCCTCTCAAACTTCTGCATGGCCTAGCTTGCACTTTAAAGATTTCCGGTGTTCCTCTGAACCCTCTTTTCAGGGACTGGACTAAAAAATGTATGCAGTAATCGCTCCCACCTAAGCTCGTTCCCTATACTATATACCATTTCTATACACATCTAGCAACACAGACATGAGGCCACTGCAGCATAGTTTCTCATGAAACATTCCTAAATCTTTCTCTTTGTTTGGGGGGGGCGGGGGCGGCAATGGAGAGAGGGACAGCAAGCAAGTGGGAGAGAGATGGGGTGGGATCGGCAAATGACCTGGGTCGGACACGTGGACCCGCATATGGTATGGGCCCTGTAACCTGCTGCACCACTGCGCCCCCATTCCCGAATCTTTCTGGAATGATTGTTCTGATACTGTACTCCAAACATGTATTGGGAACGCACCTCCCCCCCCCGGACTCTGGCAAGACCCCTGCAAAGGCCACGCGACACACACAACGGTCGCGTCCAAATCCACGCGGACAAAGCTGTCACTCCCACCCCCACCGTACATCCCAGAGGTCTCATTCTTTCTTCAGTTGCCATGCCACCCCCTGCCCTTACCACCCCGCCCTTGCGTATGGAAAACTGCGTGAGGGTCTCCACCCGTACTCTCCGCGCCGGCCTCCACCCACCCACCTCGCAGCTGCCGCCGCCGCATACTTCTGGTGTTGTGTTACAGCCGCTAGCTGAGCCTCTGAATTAGATTCCACAGATTCAGCCGAGCGCCGGGCATCTCGCAGACCCCGGAGCATAGAGCAGATGCTCCTCCTGCTCGCAGGCCGTTTTACCAGCCATCTTGGCCTTATCGAATGACCGCACGCTGCAGCGCAGCAGGCCTCTTCCACACCAAGCGTAATAAGCTCATTCAATTGCCCACATTTTCCCTGTGCAGAGCAGAATATGGGCAGGTGGGGGTTTTAAAGTCGTGTTGGTATGTGCGTCTTAAAAACGTTGCTGGCACTTTAAGTGAACCGTATCTGCTTTCAAAGTCCTTGCCTGAAGGGTGCTCGCCAGCACTTTGCCACCAGCGGTGGTGCTAAAAGTTTAGGCTAGCGGAGTGAGTTCTCAGTAAGTGGTGTAATTGGTGTCATGCGGTATTTTGAACTTCACACTCAAAGAACCTTTCTCAGCAAGTTATTAAAGTTCATTTAGTGGCACGGAAGAACGGCCAGTGTGTGAGTGAGTGAGCGAGCGAGCATGCTTGTTGCGTGATGGTCAAAGGGATACTGTGTGTGTGTGTGTGAGAGAGAGAGAGAGAGAGCTGTGTTTGTTGTGGTCAAAGAGACATAGTGTCACTGGTTATCTTGTTCCTCTCCAAGCTCCCATGGCCCCTCCCATCCCAAACAGAGACTCTCTTAGACACACACACACACACACACACACACACACACACCATGCACACAAGCCCTATTTGCTCTGGTGTTCTTACCCCATCCGTTTGCTCTGCCGCTGGTTTTTCGGCTGTGGCTTCCTCTCAGAATGCTTACTTAATAACAAGTCCGGTGTGTTTTTGTGGGGGGCGGGGGTGGGGGCTAGGATGGCTTGTTATTTTTTACCCCTGTGGTCTCTGGCACATTTTTTCAAACATAAAGACGACATGGATGACGTCCCTCTGCTGAATGGTCACTTGCATGCCTATCAGGTAGGACAACCATTAAAGCCTGCGTACTTAGTCTGTGTGCGTGGAAGGGGGGTCCTGATGAGGGATGACAGTTTCTGCTTTTTAAGAGGAGCTCCTCTGTCTTCAGGTTAGTGTGCAGACACACAGTAACAGCATTAGGTCATTCAGGATGTTGGGCTTTTAGTTAGGCTACCGCTTTAACGGTCACTGAAAAAGTTGCACTGTAAACATCCAGTTTGTTGAACAGGAAGTGGTTTGGACAGTCCTCCTTTTTAGATGCCTCGCTTGTCTCTAATATGACACTAATAATATGCTACCAGAGGTTGATTCCGCATCGTCACAGAAAG